>NC_133529.1:77142433-77445463 GCF_048544455.1 Silene latifolia
AGACAAGTGCTAAAACGAGGCAGAATAGTGCTAGGCAGCCCCTTTGGGGCGCGAGCCATACAGCGAGGCAATAAGGGATGTCCAGGTTCATAAAAGATGAAAACACGAGGCCTTGGCGCGTGAGTCATGAGCCGAACCAAGAGGCGTCTCCTGGTTGTAAAAAGGTTGTTTAAAACCATTTTAAAAGGTTGTTAAAAAGGTTATTTAAAATTGTATTTCTGATGAATGATTGCAAATGTTGTTTGTATGACTCGGAATAATTACTATTGTGTTGGTAATATTCGTTGTCGGATTTGCAAGTTTGAAAAGTATAGTTTATAAATAAAAATGTAAAATGTTTGATATGAACTAATATGTTAAGTTCAGTTCTTTGTAGTTAGTCAAGTTTGTCATCGTACTCGGATTAAACCGCCATGGTATAAGGAACCAAGGATGATTATGAATTATGACTAATATGTTTACAAGTGTAAATAAATGAGAAAAATGGTAAATAAAAGAAAGGAGTGTTATGATACCCTTTAAAATGTATTTAACCAAATAACATCACCGAGTCACGGATTAAACCGTCATGGTATATGGAACCAAGGGTGATTATGATTTATGGTTAAATTATTTGTCATAAAATGAATTAAATTGGTAAAAACCGTAAAAGGAAAGAAGTAAAAATAAAAGAAAGTGCTGAAGGAAAGACGAACTCAAACACGTCTGAGTCTGACTTGGACACCCCATTGAGGCGCGAGCCTCTTTGCATAGCAAAGGGCTTCTGTCTCAGGCCAAAACTCGGTTTTGGCTCATGTAACCCATATTTGAATCGTGTCATGCATTGTTCATGCTTATGAACTCATGAAAACAGTAAAGACATGAAATAAATGAGATATTTACACCCTCAAACTTACGTGTATTGATCTTTGCGACGTAGACGACTTTAGAGACGGTTTTCTCGTTGTGACGACTCGCGATCAAAAAAGTTTAAAAGAGTGCCTTAAAAAAGGATTTAGTTTTGAAAATATGTTGAAAACATGTGGTTGAAGAACATGTTGATTAATGTTGAGTTGGTCGAATGGATCGGTCGAATGCACGGCGACAGTACCAAACAAAATGTGTAAGGCTTGTGTTTTCGATCGGTAGGTCGAAAACACGTGTCGATTTTGTGACTGATGCGTGACTATAATATGATGTTTTACACCCTATTTTACACGCATTTCAGAGCCTTATTATGTAGTTTACACTACTATATTCCCTATTTCCGTCTACTCTCGTGTTTTTATGTAATATTGCAGATTATTGCGGAAATGAGTAGATAATGGACCAAATCTTGACCCCAAGAACTAAGATTAGGAAGGACATGAAGATTTGACTCGGACTTGAAGTTTAGGATGCGTTTCAAGGTCTAAAGATATCAAAAGCATGGTTGCGTACAAATTGCAAAGCTTAAACAAGCAAAGAATCGCTTCACATTACTGCAGACTGATTAAAATGGCTATATCTCGAGTTCTAAATCTGATAATCGAAAGATTGGAGGTGAAAGCTTATCCTCTTAGCTTTCCAACGCCACGTAGAACACCTGATTTGACCAAGTAACGAAGAAATGGCAGCTGTTTTAAGATCGGTGCGCGCTGCAGAATTCGTCAGAATGCATTATCAGATACACACCTTTGGTCGATCGATGGTCCCGATGGTCGATCGACCACACCACGAATCTGACGTGAAATTAAAAGAACGAGAATTAGAAGCCCATTGCAATTAGGTTTTAGGAAATAAGAGTCACGTTAAACTCCTATATAACGTGACCTCATTCATCAGAGATAAGGGGGATCAGAATTCAAAAAAAAGACTCTTCTTACAGATTCAATTTTATTGTTTCAATTATCATTCATTCATTAGTTTAGTTTTCAATAAAAGTTCTTTTTGCATTCGTAATTGCTTCCTGCCCTTTTTAATTCGGTAATCCTCTTTTAATTTCAGTTTACTTTAATTCTTTTGTTGGATTAGAATTGATAGAATAGCATCCCAAACCCTTAATTCAATTAGTGCAAGTTTATTATTCAATTACGTTAATTATGCCTTCTTTAATTGTTGTCATCAATTTCGTAGTTGTTGTTAAATTTACCATGAGCAGCTAAATTCACCCTGCTAAGATGTGAGGGGATCTGTAGTGTAGACGGCGTAGAATAGGTAGACCTGAGTCGGGGTATGGTCGATCGACTGACCTTGTTGGTCGATCAAATGTACCCGTTGGTCGATCGACTGGCTTAACTGGTCGATCGATTGGCTTACCTGGTCGATCGACTGCATCGTGTTAGATTAGCACCGTTTTAATGTTTTAACTGCAATATTAACGACGAGAACGAGAGGAGACTTGTTAAATACTTAGGAATTGACCGACCCAGAAGATTGAGAGATAGGGAAGGGAAATAAACTAATAATTGAAACGACTAAATTACGCTAAGATCGAAAGATAAGTAATTTACGCTTTAGGAATCACTTTTCGGGGCGAGAGCTAGTATTAGTGAGACCTAGGGACCAGTAGCATAGGCTGAAAGGCGCTTCTAGTTAAGTTGGACCGAGAGGACTTCTTATTTGCCCATCTACATGATTTTTATCAGACTTACCTAGGATTACCGCCATCAAAACTGCAGTGAACCGATCGTCTTAGCTCCCTTTTAGTCATTGTTCACATCCTTTTACTTTATTCGCTTTAATTTTAGATTTATTTTATTTTCATTCATTAGTTAAAGCTCAAAATCAAACCCCCCCCCCCCCCCCCCATCACTTATAGACTAAATTTAGGCAACTAATAATTCCCTACCTCCCTGTGTTTCGACCCTACTTACCACTAGCTTCTGTTAGTAGTATTTAGGTTATAAATATTATTTTTGATACTAAACGACGGTATCAAATTTTGGCGCCGTTGCCGGGGAGGCAGCGTAAATTTTTAGTTGTTTTAATTTTAGTTTTTGGTCTCAAGGAGCATCCGTTCCTTGAGGCAGTATTTATGTTCTTCTTGTAGTTTCTTCTTATATGCAGGTCACATTGCGCTAGACAGAGACTATTAGAGAAGTTATTTCAGGAGGAAGGCTTGAGTACTCCTGATAGATGGAGAGCAGAAGCATAGCGCATCATTTTGGGCCTAAAGTTCAGGATATCCCAAAGGGATACGCTCTCCCAGCTGGTACAGATGGTTCCTTTGAGCCCCGTCCTTCGCATATATATTTAGTGGAGAGGAACCAATTCAGTGGAGCTGCAGATGAAGACCCAGCAAAGCATATGGAGATTTTCATTGATTATGTCTGTTCTATTCCTCCACTAGAGGGCATGACACAGGATCAGATCAAAGAAACTCTGTTTCTCTTTTCGCTCCGAGATGCTACTAGGGAGTGGTATAGGGATTTGGATAGAGAAGCTTTGGGTATTACTGATTGGAATTCATTGGCTCTAGCTTATTACAAGAAATACTTTTCACCGTCCAAGACAAATGCAATTAGAGCCCAAATTACAAATTTCAAGCAGTGGCCTGATGAGGAATTTCACGAATCTTGGATCAGATTTAAGAAGCTAGTCTGCTCTATTCCACACCACGGTTTTCAGCAGTGGTATTTGTGCAACCAGTTCTACATTGGGTTGTACGATGACCACAGGAGTATTCTTGATGCAGCAGCTAATGGCCGGTTCCAAAACAACATTGGTGATAATAAGGGTTGGAACACGATTGAAGAGATGGCCACACACCGTGCAGGATATGGTAATCCTAGGGGTAACACACGATTGAGCTCGAATGATAACAGTGCTATCCTGGCACAATTGGAGGCTATGAGTGTCAGATTTGATATGCTGGAGAAGAAGCAGGAGGAATTTAATTTTGAACAACATTATATGCCTCCTTATGTAGCTCCACCACTACCCACTCCGCCGCAGCAACTATTAAATAATGAAGTTGCAGAGTTAACAAATTTAGTGCAGTTGCTTATGGTGGAAGTGCAGAAAAGTAATGCTGCGAATGAGGCCTCAATCACGGAGCTGAAGTCTCATTTAGCTAACTTAGACAAGAATGCAGCTGAAATTCCGGGTCAATTTCTTTCTCTGAATCAGCGTATAGAAACCGTACATGCAATGACGCTGAGGAGTGGGTCTACCCTTGATGGGCCCACTATGGTAGAAGGTGTTTCCGAGGGAGACGTGGCTGAACCAACTGGAAAAATGACTGAAACAGCGAAAAGGAACAAATCAGAAAAAACGAACAGCAGCATAGGCAGTCGATCGACTTCAAAGGGTGGTCGATCGACCGCTTCCAGTCAACAGTGGCGAGTTTCTGATGTTTCTGGAAAATCTGAAAAATTGAGCAACAGCGATGTTGGTCGATCGATTGACCACATTGGTCGATCGACCAGCTCTGATCCTTGGTGAAAGTTTCGATTCTCACGAGAATTTTGGGGAAGAGGAGATCAGTCGATCGACTGACCTACATGGTGTTGGAATATGTGTCCTCCGACAATAATGCGATCACAACTGTCGATCATGATGATCACATGTTTAAGTCTTATTTTAAGAATACATGTGGGATGTAAATATTTTACAGTCAATTGGTCCACACATATCGGTAATGATTGGCTGACTAGAGTTTGACATTATCGGTGCGACGGTGGTGATCATTGATCCCCTTAGGTCATACCTATAGGGAAATACTCTTAATTGATTATTTAATTAATCGTATGCCGATACGGGTTAATTAAATTGCTTAAAATTGACGTATGATTTTGTGAGTAAAGTTAACGTGTCTTATTGTAATTCGATTAAATTAGATACGGTCTAAGTAATCGAATTGTTTTATTACTTGGATAAAATTATTGTTTACGAAACAATTGATATTGAATTGAGATTGAATAAATGATTTATTATAAATACAAGATGTTGTGATTTATAATTGACAAACCATTTTGGTACAAGTAATTACGAATTACTAGTCGATTTTGTAAATGACATATTTTATGAGTATGTTGATTTTTAATATGTTAAAAATACATTACATTGTGACATGTCATGTAACATGTTACATGTGACAAAATTGACAAATGACAAAATAAAATGGACCTCCCATTTTATAGAAATGTACCGAAATATTGAAGGGAGTTAGTGGAAAAATTGTGTAAATTGTTTAAGTGGAAAACACAATCATAAAAAGCTAACTACTAGCCTTGCATGCCTATCATTTTCTTGGGTAGAAAATCTTGCCCATGCATTGGGCACATATACTCCCTCCAACCGGTTTCACCATGAAAAAGAGAGGGTGTTTCCTCTACAATTATTCATTCACTCTTATGATAATTTTTCTAGTGTAAGAAAAATGCATGCTCTCTACAATTTGTCTAAATTCTAGAGAAATAAACTCCAAAATAATTCCTCCTCTCCACCGAAATAGTAGAGAGACAAATTAATATTTTGTGTCAAATTTAAGTATGATTAATATTATTACTAGATCAAAATAATATTAGTTTTTATGAGTTTTCCTTGGGTATATGCTTTTGGGAGAGATTCTATACTTGAATCTTTGTTCATCCATTATTTGGAATACTCAAGAACTAACAAGAAGGAGATCTTGTTTGTGCCTTTATAATCCGAAAATCATATGGTGAGAAAACGATTTCTTCACTTATCTTTTTTAGTTTGCATGCATAAGATTTGTAATTAATTTTATGACTAAATTTATTAGAACATATATGAATATGTTGTATAATGAGATATAGATCTCTAACAAGCGGTATCAAGAGCCTTAGGTTGTTTGCATGCAAATCGGTTATAGTTTTTCCGAGTTATACGATTAACATATAAAACTTGTAAATTTGTGATATTATGATATATCACGAAATAAATTATGCATGTTAATGTTTCTGATCCTAAAATGTATTTAGGATATTTTGGTTAATTTATGGGTTTTTATTGTTCATCTTATAAAATAATGGCATTAAAAATGTGATTTTATGATAAAAATGTCATTTTCGGACTAAAATTAGCTAAACCTCGAATTTTCCAGTGGTTTTTGGATATGTTTTCACATATATTATT
The DNA here is from genome assembly GCF_048544455.1 of Silene latifolia. Taxonomy (NCBI): domain Eukaryota; kingdom Viridiplantae; phylum Streptophyta; class Magnoliopsida; order Caryophyllales; family Caryophyllaceae; genus Silene; species Silene latifolia. Next base: position 77,148,494 of record NC_133529.1, read on the forward strand.
TTTAGATGATCTGTAAATTTTCAAAATTTTTGGAGTTTTTATGCTCGAAATATGGATTTTTTATGATAAAAATCGAATTTAAATGAAAAATAGGTTAGTATGAGATAAATTTCGAATCTGGTCATAGAAATTTAGTATGTTGTCACATGCAATTTTTCAAGATGTGTGTAAAATAATAGGCTATAATGAAGTACTCATGCATGATTTATGATTTTTTGATGAAAAATAGCATAAATAGTGACTTAATTAGTGAATAATTGCCAAAACATACTTCATGACTAAGGAAAAATGTCACATGTTGCATTTTATTATATTTTTCAGATCTAAAATTGAAAAGTTGATGAATATAATTTTTCTCATGTTTTTATGATTATAATTGATAAATCCGATAAAGCGCAACATTGTTTTTCCCGATAAATTTTGAAATTTTTTAACCTAATTTTTTGAACATTATGAGTGTCATGGTATTTTTCCAGAATGTTCATGAGTTTAAAATTTTGAAATTGTTATGATTTATTTGAAGTTTATGGCATTATATTGTAATTTTGAGTCCATTAATGAACAATTTTAAGAAATATAAGTTAATTATAGTCAATATGTTAGTGGAGACTAATTTTGAGTCCTAAGTTGGTTAGGGTAATTAACTTGTGCATAAATAAGAATTTATGTAATTGTTGTGATTTTAAAAGGTTAAATCACGCAAATCCGTAAAAACCGATTAATATACGATATTGGCTCCTTTAAGGCGATTTAGCATAAAATTGGGCATGTTCATACATATTATAATGCTGCATTTTATTTATGATTGTCATATTTTAATTTTATGTAATTTTTGAATTATGTAATTTTTACTTAGTATGGCTTTAGTTTTTAATTGGTATTGCCCGAAATGTATGGGAATATCGATTCGGTTGTAATTTATTGTGATCTCGTATCACCGTTTTGTAATTTAATATATTTATTTTATTTTAATTACAAATGTATGATAGGAAATTATGTAATTTGTTATGTAATTTATTTATTCCGGAGTTCCTTGAAGACGGTGTCACTCAAGAAGGCGATACATAAAGACGGTGTTACCTCGAGATGCGTGCCAAAAACGAAGTTCAAGGGATTAATGGAGTTGGTTTCCGAATATGTAATAGTTAATTAGATTTTCTATTTTAGGAAGGCCATACTAGGATTTAATATATGCTTTGCATTTTATTTATATGTTGCATGCATCGCTAAATCGCCATAACTAAAACATGCATCATCTTTTAATCGAGTTTATCGACCGTGCCAATTATGATTATCGTAGTTCACCGCTTTAGTTCACTTAAAACGTGATAGATAATAAATTGACATGACCTCTCGCTAAAACAAACAATTGAGACTTAGCCTTACCAAAAAGTAGAAACCATGAAAACCTATTTCGCGAGGGAGTGCACTCGGCCACCCCGGGGTACAAACATTGTTACGTAGGGGAAGTGGGTGATAAATGTCTATCCATCGAATTCATGTTGATGAGGGTTTCATCGGCTACCCCGTGCCCAAGTTAATGTGAATTTGGATCATGGACACATTTATTTGAAATTTGGGTTGAACTCAACAAAAGTATTGATAAGGGTTTCATCGGCTACCCCGTGCCCTTGTCGGATGTGTTTTGGGCTAAAGATAAATGTTAATGTAATTTTATCGACCGAGAGTTCTAAAAGTAGAATCGATTAAAGAGTTAATCCACCGAGTTATATTGATAAGGGTTTCATCGGCTACCCCGTGCCCAAGTTAATATGAATTTGGATCTCGGAATCATTTATCATAGTTGGGTAGAGGTCACTATGTAAATGCTTTACTTGTTATTTACAAGTATTAATATAACGATGAATGTTTTGTTTTCATTATTCCGTTATCATATTGTTCTATTTCTTTACCACAATTCATATACGATATCATTTCGATTTTTGATTCAAATCTCCATTAAAACATCGTAACTAAAGACAAATATGAATTTGCTTCTAAAACCTCAAATGAACCATTGCTAAGGATCTCTTGTAAAGAGTATAGATAAAAGTTATTCATTATCAAACAGGTTTTTGATTCTTGACTAACACATCTACTTATAATGGATTGTTTTTCATATACTTAATTGAATTAAGTACCTTGAAGCGATGAATTGTTTTGGTAATTAGATTTGTCAGAAGTCGTAATTGACCAAAATAACGCAACCACTTCAATGAAAGTTTTAAGACTAAAATGATTGAATTGAAGAGTAGTCTTCATAAGATTCAACTTTGCTTCTCTAAGTAAAGATTCTTTGAAATGAGTGGGAGCATTCTCTTAAACCGTTAAGAAAAGGACGAGGTTCAGGAAGTAAAGATTATAATGGAATTGATTCAAGGTAATGTTAAAAGTAAAGTTATTGAGAATAACGATACTAAACCTATCAATCCCGACCGATAAAGTTTCCATTGTCTTAATTGTTGGACGCTAGAAAGCAAACTACCCCAAATTATTGAAGAATCAACAAGTTAGTTGTGGGACATCTAATGGGACCTTCTTCTTTAAATGTTTATTTGATTGACATAAATTTTGCTAGTACTACTTCGTCAATATTAGAAACCGATGGTGGTTTTCATCATTGCATTTGATACATAGGATGATTAGAATATGACGACTAGCAACAATGATGTTGAGAGATAGAGTGATTGTGTAATCAATCTAGTTTTGGGTTTATAGTTGTACTTAATTATGACTATTAAGTGCATAAACTCTAAATAAGAATATAAACTTGTTAAGATACAAAAGAGGTTTCACTTTTGTGACCCTATACACCATGATTTGATGTATGGCTAGCCCATTATCAAGGTGATTATATTCTAAACCAAACTAGAATGATATATCATGTAGATGATGCAAGACTCAAATTGGTAACCCAAGATTAAACCTTAAATTCTCGGAATGATGAAGCAAAGAGTTATCGAGTACTCTTGAAACCATTAGATTGTTAATGGTGTATGCGTATCTTCTATTCAAAGCAAGATATCTCGTGCTTTTTGGTTGAAAAGGAAACCGAGGTTGTAAATCATTGATACAGAATAGGTTGATCATTTTCTTTTACCATCAATTTAAGTTGACACCAATATGTTTACTTAATAAGGTAAAAGGAGAAATCTTTGAAGGAGTTCAAAGAGTTCCATGAATCACGATCAAGTCGTGATGGGATTATCAAAGTGAAGACTTTGATATAAGCCAAAGGAAATGTGATAGAGAATCACAAGTTAATCTCTCTTAGCACGCATTATGGAATAATGTGTGGTTGGATAAAGAAATCAAACGCTATTCGATATGGTTTAGACTTCTATCAAGTTACTTTGAGTTACTTGATCCTCTTGGGGATTTTTATCATTTTGTCTTATTTTTCCACTAAATCTAATACGAGTCATATGAGATATGAAATGGTAGGGTACCATGTTTGTAAGTTTTCAAAAGAAACAAATGCTCATTTTTCTTTACTATAATCACGAGTACAATGGGATTGTGGCTCGTGAAGCTGTCTTTCTAAAATACAAGTTTATTTCTAAAAGACAGAGTGGGAGAAATTATTCAAGAGCCACAAAGAATGTTATGTCGCAAGAAACCGGTCTTTCTTGGCTACATGAGACGTTTTGTGTAAGACGTTGTTTCTTCAAAACCTAGGAGGTTAAATTCGTCACTTGTTAAAGATGATAAATTCATGCTACTTTTAAAAAAGTAAAGAGCTTATAACTTACAAAGAAATCATTTGATTCAAGTTGATTACTTCTAGAAAGTAATGAACATATGACTTACATGAGAATGTTTAAGTCACAACTCAATACAAGGCTTAGAGCCATGAAAATCCGAAATAAATTCCAAGTGAATTGTTAGATATCAAAGCTTGATTGCTGGCAAAGGGTTTTGCACTAGTTGAAATGCTTAAGTCTATTTGGATCTTCTTAGGGATTATGTTTCATTATGAGATATATATATAGCAAGTAAATCTAAAACCCACTTCTTCAATTAGAAGGAATGTATTCAATACATGTCTTGAGTTTTGTAGATTCTTGCTATTCTAAGATAATGTGAAACTTAAGAGAGGGTCTTAAGTAGGACATCAATGAGTTGGAATCAATGTTTTGATCATGTTTAGTGGGAGTTACGGTAATTTTAATTAGTCTTATATGTGGATGACATATTGATCGTTGGGAATGATTTAAGACTTTTGGAGTAATATAATATATTTTTAATATCTAGATTTATGTAGATAAATCCACATGATATTAGCATCAAATAAGAAGTCTTATGTTGATAAGATTCATGACTAGTTCAATCGAGTTGAACATATTTGATTGATTCCATTTGCTTCCGCTGCCGAATTAATAAAATAGGAAATGATGTATATGTTGGAAATCTATATCTCATTTATAACATATTCTTATATGTTTCAAATTTATTTAATCATAAAATAAATTCTAGACCTTATGCATGCAAACTAAAATGGATAAGATAAGAAAATAATTTTCTCACCATAGGAATTTCGGTCAAATGGGCACCAACAAGATCTCCTTCTTGTTAGTTCTTGAGCTTTCCAAAATGGATGAACATATATGACTTCAAAATAGAAGCCCTCCAATTAGTTGCACCCAAGACTATCCCTTGAAACCACAAACTAACATGTACTAGATGTTTATAGTGTAGTTTACCTTAATATTGATTACTAATACTCATATATTACATTGATAATTTTAGTAATCTTTTGAACAAATTTGAATCAAAAACTCATATTTTTGATGAAGATTAAAGAGAGAGAAGAGAGGAAAAATACATGAACTTTTTGCATGTAATATAAGAATGAATTATGTATGAAAAACTCTCTAGTCTTTCCTCTCAAAACCGGTGGCCTTATCATAGCATAGACCATAATTGTTTTTCTTTTTGTCTTCACAAGACAAATAGGTGTAAGGCTTTTGCATGGTCATGTGACTATCAAGTGTCATAGACAAATGAATAAGACAAATGAACCAAGACAAAATTTCTCACAAGCTCACCTAATTTTCGGTTTACATGTTGTAATATGGAGTCGATTTTATTTTTGTCAATTGTACAATTGTATGTCATGTGACATGTGACATGTCTTATGTCATGTTTTAATTTAAAATGCATATTTAACAAATTAAATATCATTTACAAATTAAATAAATCATATTTAACAAATTGACAAGTAATATAAAATTACTTTCTCATAAAATGGTCATTTAATTACTAGTTAGTAGAATTCACAATATCTTGTAATTATAACTAACTTATCATTCTCATCTCGCGTGTTTCGCAAACACCGATTAATTTTAGTAATATAACTTCTTAAATTATTAAATAAAATCTCATTTAATCACATTATAATAAGATGTCACTTTTCTCTCTTAAGATAATAATTTGTTCAATTTTAAGAAATTAATTAATCTGTATCGGTATACAATTAATTAACCTTTTCAATTAAGGGAATCATCCTTTAGGTGTGACCTCGGGATCAATCGATCACCACCGTCGCACGACAAAGTAATGTCAAACTCTAGCCACCAATCATTACCGATATGTGTGGACCAGTTGACTATATATATTATGTATCATCCCTTCCGTATTCTTGTAATGAGATTTAATAATGATATTTAAATCATGTGATCGCACTATTGTTGAGGACACATTTCCCAACAATCTCCCACTTGTCCTCGACAAGTGTGCGTCACCAATTCTCTTGTCCTATTACTATCTCCCACTCAATGCAAGTTGTCTTACGGGTCGTACTTGCAAGTGATCATATCGAGAGTGGTTTCCTCGATCTGGAGAATAACTGATTGACCGGATTTATCTATCATAGATACCTTCCGAGCGTGGCCACGCATTTCCAGTTCATTACTCCTCGAGTGGCCCTGAGATATTGTTTTAACCCTGACAAGGGGGTGGACAATTCCTATCGCACTTATTCCCTTCGACTAGCCACAACCATCATAACCCAAAATATGCCCATTTACCCCATTTACGAAGGTCGTAGTAACACAAATCAAAGTTAATCTGAAACTGTGCCATCTTAGACGAACAGTCTTTAGTCAAAAGAATCGACTCATTAGAATACTATAGCAGCTCTTGCCACGATTAGGCTATATAAATTTGCCAGATCTCTATAAGCAGTCACTGCCCGACAAAGTGTTCCTAACGGGGTTAATCCGACTCTAGTCACTTCGAGACATCACCTCATACAAGCGACTATGGGCAAATACTATGTTAATCCGGGTTCACTTTAACGGGGTTCAATGTTGTCTCTACAACCCGTTTGGATGTAACAAAGTATAACAAAAGAGTTTTAAAGTAAAACTTGAACGACAAATGCGATTATCACATATTAATAGTCAATGCCTGATTACTATTTCATGTTTTATAATCTAATTTGATCTTGTATGTAGTTGTTCATTTCAATTCAATTGAAATGACATGACTCATCATGTTTAGCCTTTGAAAAGGCTTTGGTTAGTAGGTTTTATCAACTTCTTGTACCTTACTCAACCTTACTACATACTCGTTTTCCTTTGTAATGTATACATTTGCATCACAAAACTTTCTGAATACGTGTTGATATCCAATCAAGACATAGGTCCTCTAGCCTAAGAATAGCTCCCACTGTTTTCACAGTGTGCGGGACTCATCCTCTTGCACATCTCATGATTGCAAGTGTACTCAATTTCCGTTATAAATATCTCTCATTGTTCTTTATTGCCTAGAACGATTCTAGAAAATCTACTTCTTAATTAACATAGCCACAATGGTATCTTAACCATCCTAATGTGTTTTGATTATGGTTTTGTCAGAAACCATGTGCAATCTCAATTGTCAATTGTCACTTGTGTAATACCCTTACACAAAATTGCATCATAAACACTTTGCTTTACTTCCTTAATGCTTCTGCAAGCACTTAAGGGTAATCTTTATTGCTTACTTGGTAAAGATTACTAAAATTCGATTTTGAAAAACAATTCATCATACTCAAAGTATATGAAGTGTTATACATCATTATTTATTTAATTGATCCAAATGAAGCAAATGAAATCAATCAAATATGTTCAATTTAATTGAACTTAGTCATGAATCTTATCAACACAAGACTTCTTATATGACGCTAATATCACGTGGATTTATCTACATAAATCTAGATATTAAAGATGTATTATATTACTCCAAAAGTCTTAAATCATTCTTAATGATCAATATGTCATCCACATATCGGACTAATTAAAATTTCCGTAACTCCCACTAAACTCCATGTATAAACACAACTTCTCGACTTATCGAGAAAAGTTTTATAATATGATCAAAAGATTGATTCCAACTCATTGATGTCCTACTTAAGATTCTCTCTTAAGTTTCACATTATCTTAGGATTGCAAGAATCTACTAAAGTCAAGACATGTATTGAATACATTCCTTCTATTGAAGAAGTGGGTTTTAGATTCACTCGCTATGTATTTCATAATAATGAAACACAATCCCTAAGAAGATCCAAATAGACTTAAGCATTTTAACTAGTGCAAAACCCTTTGCAACCAATCAAGCCTTGAAATCTGTCTTTATTAGTGCAAAACCCTTTGTCACTAATCAAGCCCTTTTTATTTCGGATTTTCATGGCTCTAAGCCTTGTATTGAGTTGTGACTTAAACACTCTTATGTAAGTCACATGTTCATTACTTTCTAGAAGTAATCAACTTTGAATCAAACGATTTCTTTTATATGTTATAAGCTCTTTACTTTCTTAAAAGTAGCATGAATTCATCATTTTCAACAAGTGACGAATTTAACCTCCTAGGTTTTAAAGAAACAACGTCTTACACAAAACGTCTCATGTAGCCAAAAAAGACCAGTTTCTTGCGACATAACATTCTTTGTGGCTCTTGAATAATTTTCTCCCACTCTGTCTTCTAGAAATAAACTTGTATTTTAGAAAGATGGCTTCACGAGCCACAAATCCGGTGTACTCGTGATAATTGAAAAGGGAAAAATGAGCATTTGTTTCTTGTGAAAACTTACAAATATGGTACATTACCATTTCATATCTCATATGATTTAGTGGAAAATAATTTTAGACAAAATGATAAAATCCCCAAAAGAATCAAGTAACTCAAAGTAACTTGATTGAAGTCCAAACCATATCGAATAGCGTTTGATTTCTTATCTGATCACACATTATTCTATAATGCGTGCTAAGAGAGATTAACTTGTGATACTATATCACATTTTCTTTGGCTTATATCAAAGTCTTCACTTTGATAATCCCATCACGACTAAATCGTGATTCCTTGAACTCTTTGAAATTCTTCAAAGATTTGTCTATTTACCTTATTAAGTGAACATATTAGCGTCAACTTAAATCGTTGGTAAAAGAAAAATGATCAACCTATTTTGGATTAATGATTTACAACCTCGATCTCCTTTTCAACCAAAAGACACGAGACATCTTGCTTTGAATACAAGATACGCATATACCATTAACAATCTAATGGTTTCAAGAGTACTCGATAACTCTTTGCGTTCATCATTCCAGAATTTAAGGTTTAATCTTGGGTTACCAATTTGAGTCTTGCATCATCTACATGATATATCATTCTAGTTTGGTTTAGAATATAATCACCTTGATAATGGGCTAGCCATACATCAAATCGTGGTGTATAGGGTCACAAAAGTGAAAACCTCTATTGTATCTTAACAAGTTTATATTCTTATTTAGAGTTTATGCACTTAATAGTCATAATTAAGTACAACTTTAAATCCAAAACTAGATTGAGTACACAATTACTCTATCTATCGACTTTATTGTTGCTAGTCGTCATATTCTAATCATCCTATGTATCAAACATAATGATGAAAACCACCACCGGTTTCTAATATTGACGAAGTGGTACTAGCAAAATTTATGTCAATCATATAAACATTTAAAGAAGAAGATCCCATTAGATGTCCCACAACTAACTTGTTGATTCTTCAATAATTTGGGGTAGTTTCCTTTCTCGTGTCCAACATTTAAGACAATGGAAACTTTATCGGTCGGGATTGATAGGTTTAGTATCGCTATTCTCAACAACTTTACTTTTAACATTACCTTGTATCAATCCCATTATTATCTTTACTTCTTGAACCTCGTCCTCATCTTAACGGTTTATGAGAATGCTCCCACTCATTTCAATGAGTCTTTGCTTTGAGAAGCAAAATTGAATTCATGCAGATTACTCTTCATTTGTTCGTTTTAGTCTTAAAACTTTCATTGAAGTGGTTGCGTTATTTTGGTCAATTTTGATTTCCAACAAATCTAGTTACCAAAATTAGAAACAATTCATTGTAAGTAGATGTGTTAGTCAAGAATCAAAAACCTGTTTGATAATGAATAACTTTAATCTATACTCTTTACAAGAGATCCTTAGCAATGGTTCATTTGAGGTTTTAGAAGAAAAATCAAATTTTTGTCTTTAGTTACGATGTTTTAATGGAGATTTGAATCAAAAATCGAAATGATATCATATATGAATTGTGGTAAAGAAATAGAACAATATGATAACGGAATAGTGGAAAACTTAACATTTATCGTTTTATTAATACTTGTAAATAACAAGTAAAGCATTTACATAGTGACCTCTACCCAACTATGATAAATGATTCCAAGATCCAAATTCATATTAACTTGGAGCACGGTGTGCCGAAATACCCCTTATCAATATAACTCGGTGGATTAACTCTTTAATCGATTCTACTTTTAGAACTCTTGGTCGATAAAATTACATTAATATTTTATCTCTAGCCCGAAACACATCCGGAAATACGTCGTGAATACTTTCGTTGAGTTCAACCCAAATTTCGAATAAATGTGTCCGTGATCCAAACCCATATCAACTTAGGGCACGGTGTGCCGAAATACCCTTCATTAACATAAATTCGGTGGATAGACATTTATCACCCCACTTCACCAACGTAACAAGGTTTGTCTTACGGTAAAGTCGGCTCAACTCCTTCAATAAACCGGTACTTCATGGGTTTCTAATTTTTGGTAAGGCTAAGTCTCAATTGATTATTTTAGCGAGAGGTCATGTCAATTTATTATCTATCACGTTTTAAGTGAACTAAAGCGGTGAACTACGATAATTGTAATTGACACGGTCGATAAACTCGATTAAAATGACAATGCATGTTTTAGTTATGGCGATTTAGCGATGCATGCAACATATAAATAAAATGCAAAGCATAAATTAAATCCTAGTATGGCCTTCCTAAAATAGAAAATCTAATTAACTATTACATTTTCGGAAACCAACTCCATTGGTCCCTTGAACTTCGGTTGTGGCACGCATCTCGAGGTAACACCGTCTTTATGTATCGCCATCTTGAAGAAATCCGTCTTTATGGAACTCCGGAATAAATAAATTACATAACAAATTACATAATTTCCTATTATACATTTGTAATTAAAATAAAATAAATCTATTAAATTACAAAACGGTGATACGAGATCACAAAAATTACAACCGAATCGATATTCCCATACATTTCGGGTAATACCAATTAAAACTAAGGCCATACTAAGTAAAAATTACATAATTCAAAATTACATAAAATAAAATTATGACAATCATAAATAAAATGCAGCATTATAATATGTATGAACATGCCCAATTTTATGCTAAATCGCCTTTAAGGAGCCAATATCGTATATTACACGGTTTTTACGGATTTGCGTGATTCAACGTTTTATAATCACGATAATTACATAAATTCATATTTATGCACAAGTTAATTACCCTAACCATCTTAGGACTCAAAATTAGTCTCCACTAACCATTTGACTATAATTAACTTATATTTCTTAAAATTGTTCATAATGGACTTAAAATTATAAAATAAAGCCATAAACTTCAAATAAATCACAAAAATTTCAAATAAATTTGAAATTTGAAATTTAAACTCATGAACATTCTGGAAAAATACCATGACACTCATAATGTTCAAAAACTTAGGTTAAAAATTTCGAAAGTTATCGGGAAAAACAATGTTGCGATTTATCGGATTTATCAATAAAAATCATAAAAACAAGAGAAAAATTATATTCATCAACTTTTCAGTTTTAGATCTGAAAAATATAATAAAATGCAACATATGACGTTTTTCCTTAGTCATGAAGTATGTTTTAGCAATATTTCACTAATTAAGTCACTATTTATGCTATTTTCATCAAAAATCCATAAATCATGCATGAAGACTTCATTATAGCCTATTATTTTACACACATCTTGTAAAATTGCATGTGACAACATACTAAATTTCTATGACCAGATTCTAAATATTTCTCATATTAACCTATTTTTCATCTAAATCCGATTTTTATCATAAAAAATCCATTTTTCGAGCATAAGAACTCATAAAATTATGAAAATTTCCAGATCATCTAAAAATAATATATGTGAAAACATATCCAAAAACCACTGGAAAATTCGAAGTTTAGCTAATTTTCGTCCAAAAATGACATTTTTATCATAAAAATCACATTTTAATGCCAATATTATATAAAATGAACAATAAAATCCCTAAATTAAACCAAAATATCCTAAAACATTTTAGGACCAGAAACTTTAACATGCATAATAAATTTCGTGATATTTCATAATAAACACAAATTTATAAGTTTTATATGTTAATCGTATAACTCGGAAAAACTATAACCGATTTGCATGCAAACAACCTTGTGCTCTGATACCGCTTGTTGGAAATCTATATCTCATTTATAACATATTCTTATATGTTTCAAATTTATTTAATCATAAAATAAATTCTAGACCTTATGCATGCAAACTAAAATGGATAAGATAAGAAAATCATTTTCTCACCATAGGAATTTCGGTCAAATGGGCACCAACAAGATCTCCTTCTTGTTAGTTCTTGAGCTTTCCAAAATGGATGAACAGATATGACTTCAAAATAGAAGCCCTCCAATTAGTTGCACCCAAGACTATCCCTTAAAACCAACAACTAACATGTACTAGATGTTTATAGTGTAGTTTACCTTAATATTGATTACTAATACTCATATATTACATTGATAATTTTAGTAATCTTTTGAACAAATTTGAATCAAAAACTCATATTTTTGATGAAGATTAAAGAGAGAGAAGAGAGGAAAAATACATGAACTTTTTGCATGTAATATAAGAATGAATTATGTATGAAAAACTCTCTAGTCTTTCCTCTCAAAACCGGTGGCCTTATCATAGCATAGACCATAATTGTTTTTCTTTTTGTCTTCACAAGACAAATAGGTGTAAGGCTTTTGCATGGTCATGTGACTATCAAGTGTCATAGACAAATGAATAAGACAAATGAACCAAGACAAAATTTCTCACAAGCTCACCCAATTTTCGGTTTACATGTTGTAATATGGAGTCCGTTTTATTTTTGTCAATTGTACAATTGTATGTCATGTGACATGTGACATGTGACATGTCTTATGTCATGTTTTAATTTAAAATGCATATTTAACAAATTAAATATCATTTACAAATTAAATAAATCATATTTAACAAATTGACAAGTAATATAAAATTACTTTCTCATAAAATGGTCATTTAATTACTAGTTAGTATAATTCACAATATCTTGTAATTATAACTAACTTATCATTCTCATCTCGCGTGTTTCGCAAACACCGATTTTTAGTAATATAACTTCTTAAATTACTAAATAAAATCTCATTTTATCACATTATAATAAGATGTCACTTTTCTCTCTTAAGATAATAATTTGTTCAATTTTAAGGAATTAATTAATCTGTATCGGTATACAATTAATTAACCTTTTCAATTAAGGGAATCGTCTTTTAGGTGTGACCTCAAGGGATCAACTGATCACCACCGTCGCACGACAGTAATGTCAAACTCTAGCCAGCCAATCATTACCGATATGTGTGGACCAGTTGACTATATATATTATGTATCATCCCTTCCGTATTCTTGTAATGAGATTTAATAATGATATTTAAATCATGTGATCGCACTATTGTTGAGGACACATTTCCCAACAGTATAACACTTCATATACTTTGAGTATGATAAATTGTTTCAAAATCGAATTTAAGTAATAGTTACCAAGTAAGCCATAAAGATTACCCTTAAGTGCTTGCAGAAGCATTAAGGATGTAAAGCAAAGTGATTTTTGATGCAATTTTGTGTAAGGGTGTTACATAAATGACAATTGAGATTGCGCATGGTTTCCGACAAAACCATAATCAAAACACATTAGGATGGTTAAGATACCATTGTGGCTATGTTATTTAAGAAATAGATTTGCTAGAATCGTTCTAGGCAATAAAGAACAATGAGAGATATTTACAACGGAAATTGAGTACACTTGCAATCATGAGATGTGCAAGAAGGATGAGTCCGCACTTTGTGAAAACAAAGTGGGAGCTATTCTAAGGCTAGAGGGCCTATGTCTTGATTGGATCTCGACACGTACTCAGAATGTTTTGTAATGCAAATGTATACATTACAAAGGAAAACGAGTATGTAGTAAGGTTGAGTAAGGTACAAGAAGTTGATAAAACCTACTAACCAAAGCCTTCTCATGGGCTTAACATGATGAATCATGTCATATGTCATTTCAATTGCATTGAGATGAATAACTACATATAAGCTGAAAATGGATTATAAAATTATGAAGTAGTAATCAGGTATTGACTATTCATATGATAATCACATTTGTCGTTCGAGTTTTTAAATCTAAAAAAAAACTCCTTTTATACTTTGTTATATTCAAACGGGTTGTAGAGACAATATTGAACCTCGTTAAAGTGAACCTGGATGAACATGGTATTCGCCCATAGTCACTTGTATGAGGTGACGTCTCGAAGTGACTAGAGTGTGATGCGATTGGTGGCAAGTTCAAGTGCCATAGAGTCATGTGAGATGACTAGTCGATCACATAGGCAGACTGTTAGGAACACTTTGTCAGGCAGTGACCGCTTATAGAGTTCTGGCAAATTTATATAGCCTGGTCGTGGCGAGAGCTACTATAGTATTCTAATGAGTCGATTCTTTTGACTAAAGACTGTTCGCCTAAGGTGGCACAGTTTCAGATTTACTTTGATTTGTGTTACTACGACCTTCGTAAATGGGGTCAAATGGGCATATTTTGGGTTATGATGGCTGTGGCTAGTCGAAGGGAATAAGTGCGATAGAATTGTCCACCCCCTTGTCAGGGTTAAAACAATATCTCAGGGCCACTCGAGGAGTAATGAACTGGAAATGCGTGGCCACGCTCGAAAGGTATATATGGTAGATAACTCCGGTCAATCAATTATTCTCCAGATCGAGGAAACCACTCTCGATATGATCACTTGCAAGTACGACCCGAAAGACACCTTGCATTGAGTGGGAGATAGTAATAGGACAAGAGAATTGGTGACGCACACTTGTCGAGGACAAGTGGGAGATTGTTGGAATATGTGTCATCCGACAATAATGCGATCACAACTGTCGATCATGATGATCACATGTTTAAGTCTCATTTTAAGAATACATGTGGGATGTAAATATTTTACAGTCAATTGGTCCACACATATCGGTAATAATTGGCTGACTAGAGTTTGACATTACTGTCGTGCGACGGTGGTGATCAGTTGATCCCCTTAGGTCATACCTATAGGGAAATACTCTTAATTGATTATTTAATTAATCGTATGCTGATACGGGTTAATTAAATTGCTTAAAATTGACGGATGATTTTGTGAGTAAAGTTAACGTGTCTTATTGTAATTCGATTAAATTAGATACGGTCTAAGTAATCGAATTGTTTTATTACTTGGATAAAATTATTGTTTACGAAACAATTGATATTGAATTGAGATTGAATAAATGATTTATTATAAATACAAGATGTTGTGATTTATAATTGACAAACCATTTTGGTACAAGTTATTACGAATTACTAGTCGATTTTGTAAATGACATATTTTATGAGTATGTTGATTTTTAATATGTTAAAAATACATTACATTGTGACATGTCATGTAACATGTTACATGTGACAAAATTGACAAATGACAAAATAAAATGGACCTCCCATTTTATAGAAATGTACCGAAATATTGAAGGGAGTTAGTGGAAAAATTGTGTAAATTGTTTAAGTGGAAAACACAATCATAAAAAGCTAACTACTAGCCTTGCATGCCTATCATTTTCTTGGGTAGAAAATCTTGCCCATGCATTGGGCACATATACTCCCTCCAACCGGTTTCACCATGAAAAAGAGAGGGTGTTTCCTCTACAATTATTCATTCACTCTTATGATAATTTTTCTAGTGTAAGAAAAATGCATGCTCTCTACAATTTGTCTAAATTCTAGAGAAATAAACTCCAAAATAATTCCTCCTCTCCACCGAAATAGTAGAGAGACAAATTAATATTTTGTGTCAAATTTAAGTATGATTAATATTATTACTAGATCAAAATAATATTAGTTTTTATGAGTTTTCCTTGGGTATATGCTTTTGGGAGAGATTCTATACTTGAATCTTTGTTCATCCATTATTTGGAATGCTCAAGAACTAACAAGAAGGAGATCTTGTTGGTGCCCTTATAATCCGAAAATCATATGGTGAGAAAACGATTTCTTCACTTATCTTTTTTAGTTTGCATGCATAAGATTTGTAATTAATTTTATGACTAAATTTATTAGAACATATATGAATATGTTGTATAATGAGATATAGATCTCTAACAAGCGGTATCAAGAGCCTTAGGTTGTTTGCATGCAAATCGGTTATAGTTTTTCCGAGTTATACGATTAACATATAAAACTTGTAAATTTGTGATATTATGATATATCACGAAATAAATTATGCATGTTAATGTTTCTGATCCTAAAATGTATTTAGGATATTTTGGTTAATTTATGGGTTTTTATTGTTCATCTTATAAAATAATGGCATTAAAAATGTGATTTTATGATAAAAATGTCATTTTCGGACTAAAATTAGCTAAACTTCGAATTTTCCAGTGGTTTTTGGATATGTTTTCACATATATTATTTTTAGATGATCTGGAAATTTTCAAAATTTTTGGAGTTTTTTGCTCGAAATATGGATTTTTCATGATAAAAATCGAATTTAAATGAAAAATAGGTTAATATGAGATAAATTTCGAATCTGGTCATAGAAATTTAGTATGTTGTCACATGCAATTTTTCAAGATGTGTGTAAAATAATAGGCTATAATGAAGTACTCATGCATGATTTATGAATTTTTGATGAAAACTAGCATAAATAGTGACTTAATTAGTGAATAATTGCTAAAACATACTTCATGACTAAGGAAAAACGTCACATGTTGCATTTTATTATATTTTTCAGATCTAAAATTGAAAAGTTGATGAATATAATTTTTCTCATGTTTTTATGATTATAATTGATAAATCCGATAAAGCGCAACATTGTTTTTCCCGATAAATTTTGAAATTTTTTAACCTAATTTTTTGAACATTATGAGTGTCATGGTATTTTTCCAGAATGTTCATGAGTTTAAAATTTTGAAATTGTTATGATTTATTTGAAGTTTATGGCATTATATTGTAATTTTGAGTCCATTAATGAACAATTTTAAGAAATATAAGTTAATTATAGTCAATATGTTAGTGGAGACTAATTTTGAGTCCTAAGTTGGTTAGGGTAATTAACTTGTGCATAAATATGAATTTATGTAATTATTGTGATTTTAAAAGGTTAAATCACGCAAATCCGTAAAAACCGATTAATATACGATATTGGCTCCTTAAAGGCGATTTAGCATAAAATTGGGCATGTTCATACATATTATAATGCTGCATTTTATTTATGATTGTCATATTTTAATTTTATGTAATTTTTGAATTATGTAATTTTTACTTAGTATGGCTTTAGTTTTTAATTGGTATTGCCCGAAATGTATGGGAATATCGATTCGGTTGTAATTTATTGTGATCTCGTATCACCGTTTTTTAATTTAATAGATTTATTTTATTTTAATTACAAATGTATAATAGGAAATTATGTAATTTGTTATGTAATTTATTTATTCCGGAGTTCCTTGAAGACGGTGTCACTCAAGAAGGCGATACATAAAGACGGTGTTACCTCGAGATGCGTGCCAAAACCGAAGTTCAAGGGATTAATGGAGTTGGTTTCCGAATATGTAATAGTTAATTAGATTTTCTATTTTAGGAAGGCCATACTAGGATTTAATATATGCTTTGCATTTTATTTATATGTTGCATGCATCGCTAAATCGCCATAACTAAAACATGCATCATCTTTTAATCGAGTTTATCGACCGTGCCAATTATGATTATCGTAGTTCACCGCTTTAGTTCACTTAAAACGTGATAGATAATAAATTGACATGACCTCTCGCTAAAACAAACAATTGAGACTTAGCCTTACCAAAAAGTAGAAACCATGAAAACCTATTTCGCGAGGGAGTGCACTCGGCCACCCCGGGGTACAAACATTGTTACGTAGGGGAAGTGGGTGATAAATGTCTATCCACCGAATTCATGTTGATGAGGGTTTCATCGGCTACCCCGTGCCCAAGTTAATGTGAATTTGGATCATGGACACATTTATTCGAAATTTGGGTTGAACTCAACAAAAGTATTGATAAGGGTTTCATCGGCTACCCCGTGCCCTTGTCGGATGTGTTTTGGGCTAAAGATAAATGTTAATGTAATTTTATCGACCGAGAGTTCTAAAAGTAGAATCGATTAAAGAGTTAATCCACCGAGTTATATTGATAAGGGTTTCATCGGCTACCCCTGCCCAAGTTAATATGAATTTGGATCTCGGAATCATTTATCATAGTTGGGTAGAGGTCACTATGTAAATGCTTTACTTGTTATTTACAAGTATTAATATAACAATGAATGTTTTGTTTTCATTATTCCGTTATCATATTGTTCTATTTCTTTACCACAATTCATATACGATATCATTTCGATTTTTGATTCAAATCTCCATTAAAACATCGTAACTAAAGACAAATATGAATTTGCTTCTAAAACCTCAAATGAACCATTGCTAAGGATCTCTTGTAAAGAGTATAGATAAAAGTTATTCATTATCAAACAGGTTTTTGATTCTTGACTAACACATCTACTTATAATGGATTGTTTTTCATATACTTAATTGAATTAAGTACCTTGAAGCGATAAATTGTTTTGGTAATTAGATTTGTCAGAAGTCGTAATTGACCAAAATAACGCAACCACTTCAATGAAAGTTTTAAGACTAAAACGATTGAATTGAAGAGTAGTCTTCATAAGATTCAACTTTGCTTCTCTAAGTAAAGATTCTTTGAAATGAGTGGGAGCATTCTCTTAAACCGTTAAGAAAAGGACGAGGTTCAGGAAGTAAAGATTATAATGGAATTGATTCAAGGTAATGTTAAAAGTAAAGTTATTGAGAATAACGATACTAAACCTATCAATCCCGACCGATAAAGTTTCCATTGTCTTAATTGTTGGACGCTAGAAAGGAAACTACCCCAAATTATTGAAGAATCAACAAGTTAGTTGTGGGACATCTAATGGGACCTTCTTCTTTAAATGTTTATTTGATTGACATAAATTTTGCTAGTACTACTTCGTCAATATTAGAAACCGATGGTGGTTTTCATCATTGCATTTGATACATAGGATGATTAGAATATGACGACTAGCAACAATGATGTTGAGAGATAGAGTCATTGTGTAATCAATCTAGTTTTGGGTTTATAGTTGTACTTAATTATGACTATTAAGTGCATAAACTCTAAATAAGAATATAAACTTGTTAAGATACAAAAGAGGTTTCACTTTTGTGACCCTATACACCATGATTTGATGTATGGCTAGCCCATTATCAAGGTGATTATATTCTAAACCAAACTAGAATGATATATCATGTAGATGATGCAAGACTCAAATTGGTAACCCAAGATTAAACCTTAAATTCTGGAATGATGAACGCAAAGAGTTATCGAGTACACTTGAAACCATTAGATTGTTAATGGTGTATGCGTATCTTCTATTCAAAGCAAGATATCTCGTGCTTTTTGGTTGAAAAGTAAACCGAGGTTGTAAATCATTGATACAGAATAGGTTGATCATTTTCTTTTACCATCAATTTAAGTTGACACCAATATGTTTACTTAATAAGGTAAAAGGAGAAATCTTTGAAGGAGTTCAAAGAGTTCCATGAATCACGATCAAGTCGTGATGGGATTATCAAAGTGAAGACTTTGATATAAGCCAAAGGAAATGTGATAGAGAATCACAAGTTAATCTCTCTTAGCACGCATTATGGAATAATGTGTGGTTGGATAAAGAAATCAAACGCTATTCGATATGGTTTATACTTCTATCAAGTTTCTTTGAGTTACTTGATCCTCTTGGGGATTTTTATCATTTTGTCTAAATTATTTTTCCACTAAATCTAATACGAGTCATATGAGATATGAAATGGTAGGGTACCATGTTTGTAAGTTTTCAAAAGAAACAAATGCTCATTTTTCTTTACTATAATCACGAGTACAACGGGATTGTGGCTCGTGAAGCTGTCTTTCTAAAATACAAGTTTATTTCTAGAAGACAGAGTGGGAGAAATTATTCAAGAGCCACAAAGAATGTTATGTCGCAAGAAACTGGTCTTTCTTGGCTACATGAGACGTTTTGTGTAAGACGTTGTTTCTTCAAAACCTAGGAGGTTAAATTCGTCACTTGTTAAAGATGATAAATTCATGCTACTTTTAAAAAAGTAAAGAGCTTATAACTTACAAAGAAATCATTTGATTCAAGTTGATTACTTCTAGAAAGTAATGAACATATGACTTACATGAGAATGTTTAAGTCACAACTCAATACAAGGCTTAGAGCCATGAAAATCCGAAATAAATTCCAAGTGAATTGTTAGATATCAAAGCTTGATTGGTGGCAAAGGGTTTTGCACTAGTTGAAATGCTTAAGTCTATTTGGATCTTCTTAGGGATTGTGTTTCATTATGAGATATATATATAGCAAGTAAATCTAAAACCCACTTCTTCAATTAGAAGGAATGTATTCAATACATGTCTTGAGTTTTGTAGATTCTTGCTATCCTAAGATAATGTGAAACTTAAGAGAGGGTCTTAAGTAGGACATCAATGAGTTGGAATCAATGTTTTGATCATGTTTAGTGGGAGTTACGGTAATTTTAATTAGTCTTATATGTGGATGACATATTGATCGTTGGGAATGATTTAAGACTTTTGGAGTAATATAATACATTTTTAATATCTAGATTTATGTAGATAAATCCACATGATATTAGCGTCAAATAAGAAGTCTTATGTTGATAAGATTCATGACTAGTTCAATCGAGTTGAACATATTTGATTGATTCCATTTGCTTCCGCTGCCGAATTAATAAAATAGGAAATGATGTATATGTTGGAAATCTATATCTCATTTATAACATATTCTTATATGTTTCAAATTTATTTAATCATAAAATAAATTCTAGACCTTATGCATGCAAACTAAAATGGATAAGATAAGAAAATCATTTTCTCACAATAGGAATTTCGGTCAAATGGGCACCAACAAGATCTCCTTCTTGTTAGTTCTTGAGCTTTCCAAAATGGATGAACATATATGACTTCAAAATAGAAGCCCTCCAATTAGTTGCACCCAAGACTATCCCTTAAAACCACAAACTAACATGTACTAGATGTTTATAGTGTAGTTTACCTTAATATTGATTACTAATACTCATATATTACATTGATAATTTTAGTAATCTTTTGAAAAAATTTGAATCAAAAACCCATATTTTTGATGAAGATTAAAGAGAGAGAAGAGAGGAAAAATACATGAACTTTTTGCATGTAATATAAGAATGAATTATGTATGAAAAACTCTCTAGTCTTTCCTCTCAAAACCGGTGGCCTTATCATAGCATAGACCATAATTGTTTTTCTTTTTGTCTTCACAAGACAAATAGGTGTAAGGCTTTTGCATGGTCATGTCACTATCAAGTGTCATAGACAAATGAATAAGACAAATGAACCAAGACAAAATTTCTCACAAGCTCACCCAATTTTCGGTTTACATGTTGTAATATGGAGTCCATTTTATTTTTGTCAATTGTACAATTGTATGTCATGTGACATGTGACATGTCTTATGTCATGTTTTAATTTAAAATGCATATTTAACAAATTAAATATCATTTACAAATTAAATAAATCATATTTAACAAATTGACAAGTAATATAAAATTACTTTCTCATAAAATGGTCATTTAATTACTAGTTAGTATAATTCACAATATCTTGTAATTATAACTAACTTATCATTCTCTTCTCGCGTGTTTCGCAAACACCGATTAATTTTAGTAATATAACTTCTTAAATTACTAAATAAAATCTCATTTAATCACATTATAATAAGATGTCACTTTTCTCTCTTAAGATAATAATTTGTTCAATTTTAAGGAATTAATTAATCGGTATACAATTAATTAACCTTTTCAATTAAGGGAATCGTCCTTTAGGTGTGACCTCAAGGATCAATCGATCACCACCGTCGCACGACAAGTAATGTCAAACTCTAGCCACCAATCATTACCGATATGTGTGGACCAGTTGACTATATATATTATGTATCATCCCTTCCGTATTCTTGTAATGAGATTTAATAATGATATTTAAATCATGTGATCGCACTATTGTTGAGGACACATTTCCCAACAATCTCCCACTTGTCCTCGACAAGTGTGCGTCACCAATTCTCTTGTCCTATTACTATCTCCCACTCAATACAAGGTGTCTTACGGGTCGTACTTGCAAGTGATCATATCGAGAGTGGTTTCCTCGATCTGGAGAATAACTGATTGACCGTATTTATCTATCATAGATACCTTCCGAGCGTGGCCACGCATTTCCAGTTCATTACTCCTCGAGTGGCCCTGAGATATTGTTTTAACCCTGACAAGGGGGTGGACAATTCCTATCGCACTTATTCCCTTCGACTAGCCACAGCCATCATAACCCAAAATATGCCCATTTGACCCCATTTACGAAGGTCGTAGTAACACAAATCAAAGTTAATCTGAAACTGTGCCATCTTAGGCGAACAGTCTTTAGTCAAAAGAATCGACTCATTAGAATACTATAGCAGCTCTTGCCACGACCAGGCTATATAAATATGCCAGATCTCTATAAGCGGTCACTGCCCGACAAAGTGTTCCTAACAGTCTGCCTATGTGATCGTCTAGTCATCTCACATGACTCTATGGCACTTGAACTTGCCATCAATCGCATCACACTCTAGTCACTTCGAGACATCACCTCATACAAGCGACTATGGGCAAATACTATGTTAATCCGGGTTCACTTTAACGGGGTTCAATGTTGTCTCTACAACCCGTTTGGATGTAACAAAGTATAACAAAAAAGTTTTAAAGTAAAACTTGAACGACAAATGCGATTATCACATATGAATAGTCAATGCCTGATTACTATTTCATGTTCTATAATCTAATTTGATCTTGTATGTAGTTGTTCATTTCAATTCAATTGAAATGACATGACTCATCATGTTTAGCCTTTGAGAAGGCTTTGGTTAGTAGGTTTTATCAACTTCTTGTACCTTACTCAACCTTACTACATACTCGTTTTCCTTTGTAATGTATACATTTGCATCACAAAACTTTCTGAGTACGTGTTGATATCCAATCAAGACATAGGTCCTCTAGCCTAAGAATAGCTCCCACTGTTTTCACAGTGTGCGGGACTCATCCTCTTGCACATCTCATGATTGCAAGTATACTCAATTTCCGTTATAAATATCTCTCTTTGTTCTTTATTGCCTAGAACGATTCTAGAAAATCTACTTCTTAATTAACATAGCCACAATGGTATCTTAACCATCCTAATGTGTTTTGATTATGGTTTTGTCAGAAACCATGTGCAATCTCAATTGTCAATTGTCACTTGTGTAATACCCTTACACAAAATTGCATCATAAACACTTTGCTTTACTTCCTTAATGCTTCTGCAAGCACTTAAGGGTAATCTTTATTGCTTACTTGGTAAAGATTACTAAAATTCGATTTTGAAAAACAATTCATCATACTCAAAGTATATGAAGTGTTATACATCATTATTTATTTAATTGATCCGACAGCGGAAGCAAATGAAATCAATCAAATATGTTCAATTTAATTGAACTTAGTCATGAATCTTATCAACACAAGACTTCTTATATGACGCTAATATCACGTGGATTTATCTACATAAATCTAGATATTAAAGATGTATTATATTACTCCAAAAGTCTTAAATCATTCTTAATGATCAATATGTCATCCACATATCGGACTAATTAAAATTTCCGTAACTCCCACTAAACTCCATGTATAAACACAACTTCTCGACTTATCGAGAAAAGTTTTATAATATGATCAAAAGATTGATTCCAACTCATTGATGTCCTACTTAAGATTCTCTCTTAAGTTTCACATTATCTTAGGATTGCAAGAATCTACTAAAGTCAAGACATGTATTGAATACATTCCTTCTATTGAAGAAGTGGGTTTTAGATTCACTCGCTATGTATTTCATAATAATGAAACACAATCCCTAAGAAGATCCAAATAGACTTAAGCATTTTAACTAGTGCAAAACCCTTTGAAACCAATCAAGCCTTGAAATCTGTCTTTATTAGTGCAAAACCCTTTGTCACTAATCAAGCCCTTTTTATTTCGGATTTTCATGGCTCTAAGCCTTGTATTGAGTTGTGACTTAAACACTCTTATGTAAGTCACATGTTCATTACTTTCTAGAAGTAATCAACTTTGAATCAAACGATTTCTTTTGTATGTTATAAGCTCTTTACTTTCTTAAAAGTAGCATGAATTCATCATTTTCAACAAGTGACGAATTTAACCTCCTAGGTTTTAAAGAAACAACGTCTTACACAAAACGTCTCATGTAGCCAAAAAAGACCAGTTTCTTGCGACATAACATTCTTTGTGGCTCTTGAATAATTTTCTCCCACTCTGTCTTCTAGAAATAAACTTGTATTTTAGAAAGACAGCTTCACGAGCCACAAACCCGGTGTACTCGTGATTATTAAAAAGGGAAAAATGAGCATTTGTTTCTTGTGAAAACTTACAAATATGGTACATTACCATTTCATATCTCATATGATTTAGTGGAAAATAATTTTAGACAAAATGATAAAATCCCCAAAAGAATCAAGTAACTCAAAGTAACTTGATTGAAGTCCAAACCATATCGAATAGCGTTTGATTTCTTATCCGACCACACATTATTCCATAATGCGTGCTAAGAGAGATTAACTTGTGATACTATATCACATTTCCTTTGGCTTATATCAAAGTCTTCACTTTGATAATCCCATCACGACTAAATCGTGATTCCTTGAACTCTTTGAAATTCTTCAAAGATTTCTCTATTTACCTTATTAAGTGAACATATTAGCGTCAACTTAAATCATTGGTAAAAGAAAAATGATCAACCTATTTTGGATTAATGATTTACAACCTCGATCTCCTTTTCAACCAAAAGACACGAGACATCTTGCTTTGAATACAAGATACGCATATACCATTAACAATCTAATGGTTTCAAGAGTACTCGATAACTCTTTGCGTTCATCATTCCAGAATTTAAGGTTTAATCTTGGGTTACCAATTTGAGTCTTGCATCATCTACATGATATATCATTCTAGTTTGGTTTAGAATATAATCACCTTGATAATGGGCTAGCCATACATCAAATCGTGGTGTATAGGGTCACAAAAGTGAAAACCTCTATTGTATCTTAACAAGTTTATATTCTTATTTAGAGTTTATGCACTTAATAGTCATAATTAAGTACAACTTTAAATCCAAAACTAGATTGAGTACGCAATTACTCTATCTATCGACTTTATTGTTGCTAGTCGTCATATTCTAATCATCCTATGTATCAAACATAATGATGAAAACCACCACCGGTTTCTAATATTGACGAAGTGGTACTAGCAAAATTTATGTCAATCATATAAACATTTAAAGAAGAAGATCCCATTAGATGTCCCACAACTAACTTGTTGATTCTTCAATAATTTGGGGTAGTTTCCTTTCTCGTGTCCAACATTTAAGACAATGGAAACTTTATCGGTCGGGATTGATAGGTTTAGTATCGCTATTCTCAACAACTTTACTTTTAACATTACCTTGCATCAATCCCATTATTATCTTTACTTCTTGAACCTCGTCCTCCTCTTAACGGTTTAAGAGAATGCTCCCACTCATTTCAATGAGTCTTTGCTTTGAGAAGCAAAATTGAATTCATGAAGATTACTCTTCATTTGTTCGTTTTAGTCTAAAAACTTTCATTGAAGTGGTTGCGTTATTTTGGTCAATTTTGATTTCCAACAAATCTAGTTACCAAAATTAGAAACAATTCATTGTAAGTAGATGTGTTAGTCAAGAATCAAAAACCTGTTTGATAATGAATAACTTTAATCTATACTCTTTACAAGAGATCCTTAGCAATGGTTCATTTGAGGTTTTAGAAGAAAAATCAAATTTTTGTCTTTAGTTACGATGTTTTAATGGAGATTTGAATCAAAAATCGAAATGATATCATATATGAATTGTGGTAAAGAAATAGAACAATATGATAACGGAATAGTGGAAAACTTAACATTTATCGTTTTATTAATACTTGTAAATAACAAGTAAAGCATTTACATAGTGACCTCTACCCAACTATGATAAATGATTCCAAGATCCAAATTCATATTAACTTGGGGCACGGTGCAAAAGAAATACCCCTTATCAATATAACTCGGTGGATTAACTCTTTAATCGATTCTACTTTTAGAACTCTTGGTCGATAAAATTACATTAATATTTTATCTCTAGCCCGAAACACATCCGGAAATACGTCGTGAATACTTTCGTTGAGTTCAACCCAAATTTCGAATAAATGTGTTCGTGATCCAAACCCATATCAACTTAGGGCACGGTGTGCCGAAATACCCTTCATTAACATAAATTCGGTGGATAGACATTTATCACCCCACTTCACCAACGTAACAAGGTTTGTCTTACGGTAAAGTCGGCTCAACTCCCTTGCGAAACTGGTACTTCATGGGTTTCTAATTTTTGGTAAGGCTAAGTCTCAATTGATTATTTTAGCGAGAGGTCATGTCAATTTATTATCTATCACGTTTTAAGTGAACTAAAGCGGTGAACTACGATAATTGTAATTGACACGGTCGATAAACTCGATTAAAATGACAATGCATGTTTTAGTTATGGCGATTTAGCGATGCATGCAACATATAAATAAAATGCAAAGCATAAATTAAATCCTAGTATGGCCTTTCTAAAATAGAAAATCTAATTAACTATTACATTTTCGGAAACCAACTCCATTGGTCCCTTGAACTTCGGTTGTGGCACGCATCTCGAGGTAACACCGTCTTTATGTATCGCCATCTTGAAGAAATCCGTCTTTATGGAACTCCGGAATAAATAAATTACATAACAAATTACATAATTTCCTATTATACATTTGTAATTAAAATAAAATAAATCTATTAAATTACAAAACGGTGATACGAGATCACAAAAATTACAACCGAATCGATATTCCCATACATTTCGGGTAATACCAATTAAAACTAAGGCCATACTAAGTAAAAATTACATAATTCAAAATTACATAAAATAAAATTATGACAATCATAAATAAAATGCAGCATTATAATATGTATGAACATGCCCAATTTTATGCTAAATCGCCTTTAAGGAGCCAATATCGTATATTACACGGTTTTTACGGATTTGCGTGATTCAACGTTTTATAATCACGATAATTACATAAATTCATATTTATGCACAAGTTAATTACCCTAACCATCTTAGGACTCAAAATTAGTCTCCACTAACCATTTGACTATAATTAACTTATATTTCTTAAAATTGTTCATAATGGACTTAAAATTACAAAATAAAGCCATAAACTTCAAATAAATCACAAAAATTTCAAATAAATTTGAAAATTGAAATTTAAACTCATGAACATTCTGGAAAAATACCATGACACTCATAATGTTCAAAAACTTAGGTTAAAAATTTTGAAAGTTATCGGGAAAAACAATGTTGCGATTTATCGGATTTATCAATAAAAATCATAAAAACAAGAGAAAAATTATATTCATCAACTTTTCAATTTTGGATCTGAAAAATATAATAAAATGCAACATATGACGTTTTTCCTTAGTCATGAAGTATGTTTTAGCAATATTTCACTAATTAATTCACTATTTATGCTATTTTCATCAAAAATCCATAAATCATGCATGAAGACTTCATTATAGCCTATTATTTTACACACATCTTAAAATTGCATGTGACAACATACTAAATTTCTATGACCAGATTCGAAATATTTCTCATATTAATCTATTTTTCATCTAAATCCGATTTTTATCATAAAAAATCCATTTTTCGAGCATAAGAACTCATAAAATTATGAAACTTTCCAGATCATCTAAAAATAATATATGTGAAAACATATCCAAAAACCACTGGAAAATTCGAAGTTTAGCTCATTTTCGTCCAAAAATGACATTTTTATCATAAAAATCACATTTTAATGCCAATATTATATAAAATGAACAATAAAATCCATAAATTAAACCAAAATATCCTAAAACATTTTAGGACCAGAAAATTTAACATGCATAATAAATTTCGTGATATTTCATAATAAACACAAATTTATAAGTTTTATATGTTAATCGTATAACTCGGAAAAACTATAACCGATTTGCATGCAAACAACCTTGTGCTCTGATACCGCTTGTTGGAAATCTATATCTCATTTATAACATATTCTTATATGTTTCAAATTTATTTAATCATAAAATAAATTCTAGACCTTATGCATGCAAACTAAAATGGATAAGATAAGAAAATCATTTTCTCACCATAGGAATTTCGGTCAAATGGGCACCAACAAGATCTCCTTCTTGTTAGTTCTTGAGCTTTCCAAAATGGATGAACATATATGACTTCAAAATAGAAGCCCTCCAATTAGTTGCACCCAAGACTATCCCTTAAAACCACAAACTAACATGTACTAGATGTTTATAGTGTAGTTTACCTTAATATTGATTACTAATACTCATATATTACATTGATAATTTTAGTAATCTTTTGAAAAAATTTGAATCAAAAACTCATATTTTTGATGAAGATTAAAGAGAGAGAAGAGAGGAAAAATACATGAACTTTTTGCATGTAATATAAGAATGAATTATGTATGAAAAACTCTCTAGTCTTTCCTCTCAAAACCGGTGGCCTTATCATAGCATAGACCATAATTGTTTTTCTTTTTGTCTTCACAAGACAAATAGGTGTAAGGCTTTTGCATGGTCATGTCACTATCAAGTGTCATAGACAAATGAATAAGACAAATGAACCAAGACAAAATTTCTCACAAGCTCACCCAATTTTCGGTTTACATGTTGTAATATGGAGTCCATTTTATTTTTGTCAATTGTACAATTGTATGTCATGTGACATGTGACATGTCTTATGTCATGTTTTAATTTAAAATGCATATTTAACAAATTAAATATCATTTACAAATTAAATAAATCATATTTAACAAATTGACAAGTAATATAAAATTACTTTCTCATAAAATGGTCATTTAATTACTAGTTAGTATAATTCACAATATCTTGTAATTATAACTAACTTATCATTCTCATCTCGCGTGTTTCGCAAACACCGATTTTTAGTAATATAACTTCTTAAATTACTAAATAAAATCTCATTTTATCACATTATAATAAGATGTCACTTTTCTCTCTTAAGATAATAATTTGTTCAATTTTAAGGAATTAATTAATCTGTATCGGTATACAATTAATTAACCTTTTCAATTAAGGGAATCGTCCTTTAGGTGTGACCTCAAGGGATCAACTGATCACCACCGTCGCACGACAGTAATGTCAAACTCTAGCCAGCCAATCATTACCGATATGTGTGGACAAGTTGACTATATATATTATGTATCATCCCAACCGTATTCTTGTAATGAGATTTAATAATGATATTTAAATCATGTGATCGCACTATTGTTGAGGACACATTTCCCAACAGTATAACACTTCATATACTTTGAGTATGATAAATTGTTTCAAAATCGAATTTAAGTAATAGTTACCAAGTAAGCCATAAAGATTACCCTTAAGTGCTTGCAGAAGCATTAAGGATGTAAAGCAAAGTGTTTTTTGATGCAATTTTGTGTAAGGGTGTTACATAAATGACAATTGAGATTGCGCATGGTTTCCGACAAAACCATAATCAAAACACATTAGGATGGTTAAGATATCATTGTGGCTATGTTATTTAAGAAATATATTTGCTAGAATCGTTCTAGGCAATAAAGAACAATGAGAGATATTTACAACGGAAATTGAGTACACTTGCAATCATGAGATGTGCAAGAAGGATGAGTCCCGTACACTGTGAAAACAGTGGGAGCTATTCTAAGGCTAGAGGGCCTATGTCTTGATTGGATCTCGACACGTACTCAGAAAGTTTTGTAATGCAAATGTATACATTACAAAGGAAAACGAGTATGTAGTAAGGTTGAGTAAGGTACAAGAAGTTGATAAAACCTACTAACCAAAGCCTTCTCATGGGCTTAACATGATGAATCATGTCATATGTCATTTCAATTGCATTGAGATGAATAACTACATATAAGATGAAAATAGATTATAAAATTATGAAGTAGTAATCAGGTATTGACTATTCATATGATAATCACATTTGTCGTTCGAGTTTTTAAATCTAAAAAAAAAAACTCCTTTTATACTTTGTTACATCCAAACGGGTTGTAGAGACAATATTGAACCCCGTTAAAGTGAACCTGGATGAACATGGTATTCGCCCATACTCACTTGTATGAGGTGACGTCTCGAAGTGACTAGAGTGTGATGCGATTGATGGCAAGTTCAAGTGCCATAGAGTCATGTGAGATGACTAGTCGATCACATAGGCAGACTGTTAGGAACACTTTGTCGGGCAGTGACCGCTTATAGAGTTCTGGCAAATTTATATAGCCTGGTCATGGCAAGAGCTACTATAGTATTCTAATGAGTCAATTCTTTTGACTAAAGACTGTTCGCCTAAGGTGGCACAGTTTCAGATTAACTTTGATTTGTGTTACTACGACCTTCGTAAATGGGGTCAAATGGGCATATTTTGGGTTATGATGGCTGTGGCTAGTCGAAGGGAATAAGTGCGATAGGAATTGTCCACCCCCTTGTCAGGGTTAAAACAATATCTCAGGGCCACTCGAGGAGTAATGAACTGGAAATGCGTGGCCACGCTCGGAAGGTATATATGGTAGATAACTCCGTATCAATCAGTTATTCTACAGATCGAGGAAACCACTCTCGATATGATCACTTGCAAGTACGACCCGAAAGACACCTTGCATTGAGTGGGAGATAGTAATAGGACAAGAGAATTGGTGACGCACACTTGTCGAGGACAAGTGGGAGATTGTTGGAATATGTGTCCTCCGACAATAATGCGATCACAACTGTCGATCATGATGATCACATGTTTAAGTCTCATTTTAAGAATACATGTGGGATGTAAATATTTTACAGTCAACTGGTCCACACATATCGGTAATGATTGGCTGACTATAGTTTGACATTACTGTCGTGCGACGGTGGTGATCAGTTGATCCCCTTAGGTCATACCTATAGGGAAATACTCTTAATTGATTATTTAATTAATCGTATGCCGATACGGGTTAACTAAATTGCTTAAAATTGACGGATGATTTTGTGAGTAAAGTTAACGTGTCTTATTGTAATTCGATTAAATTAGATACGGTCTAAGTAATCGAATTGTTTTATTACTTGGATAAAATTATTGTTTACGAAACAATTGATATTGAATTGAGATTGAATAAATGATTTATTATAAATACAAGATGTTGTGATTTATAATTGACAAACCATTTTGGTACAAGTAATTACGAATTACTAGTCAATTTTGTAAATGACATATTTTATGAGTATGTTGATTTTTAATATGTTAAAAATACATTACATTGTGACATGTCATGAAACATGTTACATGTGACAAAATTGACAAATGACAAAATAAAATGGACCTCCCATTTTATAGAAATGTACCGAAATATTGAAGGGAGTTAGTGGAAAAATTATGTAAATTGTTTAAGTGGAAAACACAATCATAAAAAGCTAACTACTAGCCTTGCATGCCTATCATTTTCTTGGGTAGAAAATCTTGCCCATGCATTGGGCACATATACTCCCTCCAACCGGTTTCACCATGAAAAAGAGAGGGTGTTTCCTCTACAATTATTCATTCACTCTTATGATAATTTTTCTAGTGTAAGAAAAATGCATGCTCTCTACAATTTGTCTAAATTCTAGAGAAATAAGCTCCAAAATAATTCCTCCTCTCCACCGAAATAGTAGAGAGACAAATTAATATTTTGTGTCAAATTTAAGTATGATTAATATTATTACTAGATCAAAATAATATTCGTTTTTATGAGTTTTCCTTGGGTATATGCTTTTGGGAGAGATTCTATACTTGAATCTTTGTTCATCCATTATTTGGAATGCTCAAGAACTAACAAGAAGGAGATCTTGTTGGTGCCCTTATAATCCGAAAATCATATGGTGAGAAAACGATTTCTTCACTTATCTTTTTTAGTTTGCATGCATAAGATTTGTAATTAATTTTATGACTAAATTTATTAGAACATATATGAATATGTTGTATAATGAGATATAGATCTCTAACACATGGTCGATCGACTGAAGATGCTGCTAACAGCGAGCCTTTCCGTCCTCCTTTACCTGATAAGTTGAGGGAATTTTTTTTCGGGGGTAAGACGACACCGCAATTTTTGAAGCAAGCTCCCAATGCTGAGGGGACGATTCCAGCTCTTAAATTTGACCCGACAACGGTCAATGGTTCATTCTTGACTCGGTCTGAAGAGGGTTCGAGCTACAACAAAGATAAAGTAGTGAACTTTCAGCCCAAATCCACTAATGCTGGTATGCGTGATATTGAGGAGAGGGCCAAGTTACTTCTGACGGCCCCATATCCAGAGAGACTAGTGCTTTCGAAGGATCAGGTATCTTTCGAAAAATTTAAAGCTGTTGTTAGAAGTTTGAATGTTCAGGTTCCTTTTCTAGAGCTAGTTAATCAAGTACCTGCTTATATGAAATTCATGAAGCAATTATTATCTAAAAAGCGATAAGGTCGAGTCAGTTGCTTTAACTGAAGAGTCTTCTTCTTATTTGACTCACACTGCTCCTCACAAGTTAGCTGACCCTGGTAGTTTTTCTGTTCCTTGCAAAATTGGTACCTTCTCAATTGAGAAGGCATTATATGATTTAGGAGCTAGTATCAGTGTTATGCCTTTGAGTCTAGCTAGGAAATTGGGATTGACTAAATTTGCGGTCACAAATATGACAGTGCAGATGGCTGATCGTTCTAGGGTCCAGCCGGTAGGAGTCTTAGAGGATATTCCTGTGCAAATTGACCGATTCTTTTTCCCGGTTGACTTTATTGTTTTGGACATACCAGAGGATGTTCAGATCCCAATTATATTGGGTAGACCATTTTTGCACACAGCTGGTGCAATAATTGATGTAGGGAATAAGAATCTCTCCTTCAAGGTGGGGAAGCAGGCAATTGTTTTTGCCCAAACCCCCATAAAGAAGGACGCTATGTGCCCTGTAACTTGCAATGTTGTGTCTGATAAGAAATCCTATGTTGTGTTACCTGACATTCCTGCTTTAGTACCTGTGCCTATTCCTGCTATAACACCTCCGCCCCAGATTGGGAGCAATATGGAGGAAGATTCTTCTGTTTTGACTATTGTAGGAACTGGTTTGGGGAAGGAAGAACCACCCGTTGTTCCAGCTGTGAAGGAACCAATTACTCAGAGAGGTGGATTGGAATGTCTTAGTTACGGCACAGATGAGGAACCGGAGGAGAGCCCAACGAAGCAAGAGCCGAGGAAAGTGTCGGAGTATGACTTGGAGTTCGATGAGCCGGATGATCCAAGAGCTTGGGAGGTTGCTAGAGCTGGAGATGACCCGCTGAGTATTCCAGATGTTGGAATAGAGTGGAGACCTGCTGAGGAGATTCGTACCGTGGAGGGAACTTTCTATAGCCAGAAGCCGTGGTCGGAGCTATTCCGCAGCTTGGGTGGATGAACTATTCATTTCATAGGCTTTTTAAGACCATTTTATTGCTGTTTTTAGACTATTTACTGCTTTGGTTTGTGCGAGACTTCGCTTTATTTGGTTTGCATAGGATTCTATAGACTATAGACTTTGCATTTGGGTTTAGCGCAATTTTGGGCACGTTATTATGTGCAATTTGCAGGTTTTAGACCAAGTTAACTCAATTTATTTAGTTAATTCGAAGAAAGTACTGTTTCGTCAAGTAAGTCAGTCGATCGACCAGTACCAGTAGTCGATCGACCACTATTGCTGTTGTACCTGTTTCGCGATCATTCCTCTGCTGTGTTTGGTCGTTTTGCGGAGCACGAAAGGGAGTACCTTATGGTAGCACTGCTAGCTACTGAAACCTCCTAGCTCACGATGGTTTGGGGAGGTTTCCTTTTGCGCTTAAAATCTTGTGAGTTTCCGAGTTCCTTTTCATGTCTTATTTAGTTATTTATCGCAAAAATCTCATTTCCCTTTTGTTTCTTTCATATGATTTTGCACAATGGGGACATTGTGTGATTTGGTTTGGGGAAGGGTTTTGCGTCGCATTTGCATTGTTTTTATTACACGTTTATTGCATTTCTGCTTGCATTGTATTTATTTTCTATATATACAGAATTCAAAAAAAAAACATTGAAAAAATCCTAAAAATTCAAAAAATTTCACGTTTATTTTAGCATGTAGGTCGAGTCGGAACGGTAGTATTTCAATGATGACATTGCATTTTTAGTTGTTTATGCCTAAGCCGTGCTTAATTGACATGTTATTAGTAGAATCACATATGCATATCTACGAGTTTTTGTTAAATTACTTGCTGAATTTGAAATTTGACTTTGAATTTTGGCAAACTACATCATTTTCTGAGTCTTAAAGCTTTATAACTGGTGTCATCCATGACCAGTTTATTTAGGATGTGAGTAGTTACTCCTTATGAGGCATGTTACATAAATTTGCATAAATATGAACTTAATCTGCGTAATACCTGTATGCATTCGGGTTTGTGGTTTGTTGATACATGTGGTAGAGGTATCCCCTTTATTCCGTTTTACCCATGAGCCCCTCATAGCCAAATTGCCTATTTTGTCCCAATTAGCTACAATCTATAATCTATCCTACCCTTGCTGAGCTAGTAGGGATAGTCGTTCGGGAATATTTTATTGCATTTTGGTTTTTATGTCTCGTGTTGAGAATATGTTGGTGAAATGTTGAAGGGAAAGAAAAGAGAAAAAAAAAAACAATATGTCTTGGTCGATCGACTAGCCCAATTAGTCAATCGACTGATCGCTGCAGTAGTGTAAGAAAAGAAAAATCACATGATTGGATTTATTATTGTTTGGTGATTTTTATTCCCATGTTGCTATTTATATTATTTGGGTAATTAATATATTGTGGAATTGTGAGATTAGTGCTTGATATTTAGCACCGTTTCGATTGAAATCTTGAGTATGAAATTGGAATATTTTATAGTTTGGTTTTCAGTAGTTACTAACTTGGCTTTAATTCCTCTTATCCAAATTCATCTTAGCCCCTTCTTACCCATTACCTCACTTACCCATAATCGCCTCGGCATGTGTCATGGTCTTTAATGGTTAGAATGCATATGTACGGTTGTAGAGATCATTTTCATATTAGATTGCAGGAATGTTCTTATAGGTCGTAGTTAGGTGAGAGTCATTACAAAATTACTTCTTTCTATCTTTTACATATATTAACCTATGCTTATTTGTGTGATTTGAGCGACCCGTGAGAGTCCAATTAGATAAGTCTCTACGGTCAACGGTTCGACAGCTTTTAACGACTTCATAACTCGTTTGCATGATTCATATTGCTAGTTGATTGTCAATTGTTGCATTAAATTGGTTTAGGCTTTACAATTTGCATTTCGCTCTAAGAATGAACGCGTTCCATTAGGTTCTAAGATCGAGTCTCGTTCTTGCTTGGGGACAAGCAAGGGTTTGGTTTGGGGAAGTTTGATGCGTGACTATAATATGATGTTTTAAACCCTATTTTACACGCATTTCAGAGCCATATTATGTAGTTTACACTACTATATTCCCTATTTCCGTCTACTCTCGTGTTTTTATGTAATATTGCAGATTATTGCGAAAATGGGTAGATAATGGACCAAATCTTGACCCCAAGAGCTAAGATTAGGAAGGACATGAAGATTTGACTCGGACTTGAAGTTTAGGATGCGTTTCAAGGTCTAAAGATAGCAAAAGCATGGTTGCGTACAAATTGCAAAGCTTAAACAAGCAAAGAATCGCTTCACATTACTGCAGACTGCTTAAAATGGCTATATATCGAGTTCTAGATCGGATAATCGAGTGATTCTAATTGGAGGTGAAAGCTTATCCTCTTAGCTTTCCAACGCCGCATAGAACACCTGAGTTGACCAAGTAACGAAGAAATGGCAGCTGTTTTAAGATCGGTGCGCGCTGCAGAATTCGTCAGAATGCATTACTGTACAGCACCTTTGGTCGATTGACTGGTCCCTGTAGTCGATCGACCACACCACTACTCTGACGTGAAATTAAAAAAACGAGAATTAGAAGCCCATTGCAATTAGGTTTTAGGAAATAAGAGTCACGTTAAACTCCTATATAACGTGACCTCATTCATCAGAGATAAGGGGGATCAGAATTCAAAAAAAAAGAGTCTTCTTACAGATTCAATTTTATTGTTTCAATTATCATTCATTCATTAGTTTAGTTTTCAATAAAAGTTCTTTTTGCATTCGGAATTGCTTCCTGCCCTTTTTAATTCGGTAATCCTCTTTTAATTTCAGTTTACTTTAATTCTTTTGTTAGATTAGAATTGATAGAATAGCATCCCAAACCCTTAATTCAATTATTGAAAGTTTATTATTCAATTACGTTAATTATGCCTTATTTAATTGTTGTCATCAATTTCGTAGTTGTTGTTAAATTTACCATGAGCAGTTAAATTCACCCTGCTAAGATGTTAGGGAATCTGTAGTGTAGACGGCGTAGAATAGGTAGACCTGAGTCGGGGTATGGTCGATCGACTGACCTTGTTGGTCGATCAAATGTACCCGTTGGTCGATCGACTGGCTTAACTGGTCGATCGACTGGCTTAACTGGTCGATTGACTGCATCGTGTTAGATTAGCACCGTTTCAATGTTTTAACTGCAATAATAACGACGAGACCGAGAGGAGACTTGTTAAATACTTAGGAATTGACCGACCCAGAAGATCGAGAGATAGGGAAGGGAAATAAACTAATAATTGAAACGACTAAATTACGCTAAGATCGAAAGATAAGTAATTTAGGCTTTAGAAATAACTTTTCGGGGCGAGAGCTAGTATTAGTGAGACCTAGGGACCAGTAGCATAGGCTGAAAGGCGCTTCTAGTTAAGTTGGACTGAGAGGACTTCTTATTTGCCCATCTACATGATTTTTATCAGACTTACCTAGGATTTCCGCCGTCAAAACTGCAGTGAACCGATCGTCTTAGGTCCCTTTTAGTCATTGTTCACATCCTTTTACTTTATTCGCATTTTTTATTCGCTTTATTTTTAGATTTATTTTATTTTCATTCATTAGTTATAGCTCAAAATCAACCCCCCCCCCCCCCATCACTTATAGACTAAATTTAGGCAACTAATAATTCCCTACCTCCCTGTGGTTCGACCCTGCTTACCACTAGCTTATGTTAGTAGTATTTAGGTTATAAATATTATTTTTGATACTAAACGACGGTATCAGTGTCTTAGGAAGTCGAGTCTCGAAGTTTAAGAGAGAGGTGAGGGGGCGGACGCTCCCGTAAAGATTATGGTGTGTGATGGTGGGTATTTATAGAGAAATGTGGGGTGGTAGGTCGGTTGAGTTTGCTTAGAGGCTAAGCAGGATAGCCCATTTAGGCGCGAGGCACCTAGTGATCCAAATGGGTGTACTGTCCTTTTCGCAAATTTGGATTTTCCATTTGTTCTAACCAATGTTTTGTTGGTTGTGATTTGTGGTCTTATATGGTTGCTTAGCCGTGTATGCATGCTCTTGGATGTTATTTGGGGTAGGTATTTTGTGTTCTTGACTCGGGTTTGACCCGTGTGAGTCGAAATTTGAATTTCGAGTCGGTTTTTGGCTCGGTGTCGGTTTTGACTCTAATTAGGGTCACTTTAATGCAAATGGCATGATAAAGACATTCATGTCATTATTTTTTACATTCCTGATTTGGGTTGACTCAGGTTTGTTGGAGTAAGTGTCCCCGACAATAATGCGATCACAATTGTCGATCATATTGAACACATATTTAAATCTCATATCAAGAATACGAAAGGGATGATACATTACATATATAGTCAACTGGTCCACACATATCGGTAATGATTGGCTGGCTAGAGTTTGACATTACTGTCGTGCGACGGTGGTGATCAGTTGATCCCTTGAGGTCACACCTAAAGGACGATTCCCTTAATTGAAAAGGTTAATTAATTGTATGTCGTCTGATTAATTAATTCCTTAAAATTGAACAAATTATTATCATAAGAGAGAAAATGACATCTTATTATAATGTGATTAAATAAGATTTTATTTAGTAATTTAAGAAGTTATATTACTAAAATTAATCGGTGTTTGCGAAACACGCGAGATGAGAATGATAAGTTAGTCATAATTACAAGATGTTGTGAATTATACTAACTAGTATTTAAATGACCATTTTATGTGAAAGTAATTTTGAATTACTAGTCAATTTGTTAAATGTGATTTATTTAATTTGTAAATGATATTTAATTTGTTAAATATGCATTTTAAATTAAAACATGACATAAGACATGTCACATGACATACAATTGTACAATTGACAAAAATAAAATGCACTCCATATTACACATATAAACCAAAATATTGGTGGGCATTTTAGAAGTTTCGTCTTATTCATTTCTCTTATTCATTTGTCTATGACACTTGATAGTGACATGACTATAGACAAAGGCTTACACAATTTGTCTTGTGAAGACAAAAAGGAAAAAGAAAAAATGGTCCAAAAAGACCTCCCACCCACCGGTTTTGAATAGAGCACCATTGAGAGTTTTTTCTCTCAATAATTCATTCTCTCATATTTTTATGAAAATCACTACCTTCTCTCTCTTGTTCTTCATAAAATTCATTTTTATGAATCTAATTTGTACAAATCAATCACTAATAATACTAGTAGTAGTATATGAGTATTAGTAATCGATTTTAAGGTAAACCACATTACAAATATCTAGTACATGTTAGTTTGTGGGATTTTGGGATAGTCTTGGGTGCTACTTATTGGAGGGCTTCTATTTTGAAGTCATGAATGTTCATCCATTATTGGAAAGCTCAAGAACTAACAAGAAGGAGATCTTGTTGGTGCCCATAAATGACCGAAATTTAGATGGTGAGAAATCGATTTTCTTATCTCTTCTTATTTAGTTTGCATGCATAAGATCAACAATTTATTTTATGACTAAATAAATTTTAACATATATGAATATGTTGAGTATAATGAGATATAGATTTCTAACAAGCGGTATCAAGAGCCTTAGGTTGTTTGCATGCAAATCGGTTATAGTTTTTCCGAGTTATACGATTAACATATAAAACTTATAAATTTGTGTTTATTATGATATATCACGAAATCAATTATGCATGTTAAAGTTTATGGTCCTAAAATATATTTAGGATATTTTGGGTAATTTATGGATTTTTATTGTTCATTTTATATAATAATGGCATTAAAATGTGATTTTATGATAAAAATGTCATTTTTCGACTAAAATTAGCTAAACTTTGATTTTTCCAGTGGTTTTTGGATATGTTTTCACATATATTATATTTTTATGATAATTTTATGAGTTTTATGCTCGAAATATGGATTTTTCATGATAAAATCGAATTTAAATGATAAAATAGGTTAATATGAGTAATATTTCGAATCTGGTCATAGAAATTTAGTATGTTGTCACATGAAGTTTTACAAGATGTGTGTAAAATAATTGGCTATAATGAAGTCTTTATGTATGATTTATGAATTTTTGATGAAAAATAACATAAATAGTGACTTTAATTAGTGAAAAATTGCTAAAACATACATCATGACTAAGGAAAAACGACATATGTTGCATTTTATCACCTATTTCAGATCTAAATGTGAAAAGTTAATAAAAATAATTTTTCTCATATTTTTATGGTAATAATTGATAAATCCGATGAACTGCAACATTGTTTTTCTCGATAAATTTCGAAATTTTTAACCTAAGTTTTTGAATATTATGAGTGTCATGGTATTTTTCCAGAATGTTCATGAGTTTAAATTTCAAATTTTGAGTTTATTTGAAATTTTTATGATTTATTTGAACTTTATGGCATTATATTGTAATTTTAAGTCCTTTTATGAACAATATTAAGAAATATAAGTTAATTATTGTCAAATGTTAGTGGAGACTAATTTTGAGTCCTAAGTTGGTTAGGGTTAAATCACGCAAATCCGTAAAAACCGATTAATATACGATATTGGCTCCTTAAAGGCGATTTAGCATAAAATTGGGC
The DNA here is from genome assembly GCF_048544455.1 of Silene latifolia. Lineage (NCBI taxonomy): Eukaryota > Viridiplantae > Streptophyta > Magnoliopsida > Caryophyllales > Caryophyllaceae > Silene > Silene latifolia. The sequence continues at coordinate 77,188,440 of NC_133529.1, forward strand.
ATGTTCATACATATTATAATGCTGCATTTTATTTATGATTGTCATAATTTTATTTTATGTAATTTTGAAATTATGTAATTTTACTTAGTATGGCCTTAGTTTTTTTTTAATTGGTATTACCCGAAATGTATGGGAATATCGATTCGGTTGTAATTTATTGTGATCTCGTATCGCCGTTTTGTAATTTAATAGATTTATTTTATTTTAATTACAAATGTATAATAGGAAATTATGTAATTTGTTATGTAATTTATTTATTCCGGAGATCCTTGAAGACGGTGCCACTTAAGAAGGCGATCCATTAAAGACGATGTTACCTCGAGATGCGTGCCAAAACCGAAGTTCAAGGGACCAGTGGAGTTGGTTTCCGAATATGTAATAGTTTATTAGATTTACTATTTTTAGGAAGGCCATACTAGGATTTATGTTATGCTTTGCATTTTATTTATATGTTGCATGCATCGCTAAATCGCCATAACTAAAACATGCATTATCATTTGATCGAGTATTTCGACCGTGTCAATTACAATTATCGTAGTTCACCGCTTTAGTTCACTTAAAACGTGATAGATAATAAATTGACATGACCTCTCGCTAAAAATAAACAATTGAGACATAGCCTTACCAAAAAGTAGAAACCATGAAAACCTATTTCGTGAGGGAGTGCACTTTGCTTTACCGGGGTACAAACCTTGTTACATAGGGGAAGTGGGTGATAAATGTCTACCCACCGAATTTATAAAAATGAGGGTTATTTTCGGCTTTACCGATGCCCAAGTTGATGTAAATTTGGATCATGGACACATTTATTCGAAATTTGGGTTGAACTCAACGAAAGTATTCTCGACGGTTGTCGGATGTGTTTCGGGCTAAAGATAAATATTAATGTAATTTTATCGACCAAGAGTTGTAAAAGTAGAATCGATTAAAGAGTTAATCCACCGAGTTATATTGATGAGAGTTGTATTCGGCTTTACCGATGCCCAAGTTAATATGAATTTGGATCTTGGAATCATTTATCATAGTTGGGTAGAGGTCACTATGTAAATGCTTTACTTGTTATTTACAAGTATTAATAAAACGATAAATGTTAAGTTTTCCGCTATTTCGTTATCATATTGTTCTAATTCTTTACGACAATTCATATACGATATCATTTCGATTTTAGTTCAAATCTCTATTAAAACATCGTAACTAAAGACAAAATTTGAATTTTTCTTCTAAAAACCTCGTATTATCCATTGTAAGGATCTCTTGTGAAGAGTATAGATAAAAGTTATTCGTGATCAAAAGGGTTTTTGATTCTTGACTAACATATCTACTTACAATGAATTGTTTCTCATATGCTTAATTGAGTTAAGTACTTTGAAACGTTTTGGTAACTAGATTTGTTTGAAATCAAAATTGACCAAAATACCGCAACCACTTCAATGAAAGTTTTAAGACTAAACAAATGAATTGAAGAGTAGTCTTCATGAAATTCAATTTTGCTTCTCTAAGCAAAGATTCATTGAAATGAGTGGGAGCATTCTCTTAAACCGTTAAGAAAAGGACAAGTTCAAAGAAGTTCAAGGGATTAATGGAGTTGGTTTCCGAATATGTAATAGTTAATTAGATTTTCTATTTTAGGAAGGCCATACTAGGATTTAATTTATGCTTTGTATTTTATTTATATGTTGCATGCATCGCTAAATCGCCATAACTAAAACATGCATCATCTTTTAATCGAGTTTATCGACCGTGCCAATTATGATTATCGTAGTTCACCGCTTTAGTTCACTTAAAACGTGATAGATAATAAATTGACATGACCTCTCGCTAAAACAAACAATTGAGACTTAGCCTTACCAAAAAGTAGAAACCATGAAAACCTATTTCGCGAGGGAGTGCACTCGGCCACCCCGGGGTACAAACCTTGTTACGTAGGGGAAGTGGGTGATAAATGTCTATCCACCGAATTCATGTTGATGAGGGTTTCATCGGCTACCCCGTGCCCAAGTTAATGTGAATTTGGATCATGGACACATTTATTCGAAATTTGGGTTGAACTCAACAAAAGTATTGATAAGGGTTTCATCGGCTACCCCGTGCCCTTGTCGGATGTGTTTTGGGCTAAAGATAAATGTTAATGTAATTTTATCGACCGAGAGTTCTAAAAGTAGAATCGATTAAAGAGTTAATCCACCGAGTTATATTGATAAGGGTTTCATCGGCTACCCCGTGCCCAAGTTAATATGAATTTGGATCTCGGAATCATTTATCATAGTTGGGTAGAGGTCACTATGTAAATGCTTTACTTGTTATTTACAAGTATTAATATAACGATGAATGTTTTGTTTTCATTATTCCGTTATCATATTGTTCTATTTCTTTACCACAATTCATATACGATATCATTTCGATTTTTGATTCAAATCTCCATTAAAACATCGTAACTAAAGACAAATATGAATTTGCTTCTAAAACCTCAAATGAACCATTGCTAAGGATCTCTTGTAAAGAGTATAGATAAAAGTTATTCATTATCAAACAGGTTTTTGATTCTTGACTAACACATCTACTTATAATGGATTGTTTTTCATATACTTAATTGAATTAAGTACCTTGAAGCGATAAATTGTTTTGGTAATTAGATTTGTCAGAAGTCGTAATTGACCAAAATAACGCAACCACTTCAAATGAAAGTTTTAAGACTAAAACGATTGAATTGAAGAGTAGTCTTCATAAGATTCAACTTTGCTTCTCTAAGTAAAGATTCTTTGAAATGAGTGGGAGCATTCTCTTAAACCGTTAAGAAAAGGACGAGGTTCAGGAAGTAAAGATTATAATGGAATTGATTCAAGGTAATGTTAAAAGTAAAGTTATTGAGAATAACGATACTAAACCTATCAATCCCGACCGATAAAGTTTCCATTGTCTTAATTGTTGGACGCTAGAAAGGAAACTACCCCAAATTATTGAAGAATCAACAAGTTAGTTGTGGGACATCTAATGGGACCTTCTTCTTTAAATGTTTATTTGATTGAAATAAATTTTGCTAGTACTACTTCGTCAATATTAGAAACCGATGGTGGTTTTCATCATTGCATTTGATACATAGGATGATTAGAATATGACGACTAGCAACAATGATGTTGAGAGATAGAGTCATTGTGTAATCAATCTAGTTTTGGGTTTATAGTTGTACTTAATTATGACTATTAAGTGCATAAACTCTAAATAAGAGTATAAACTTGTTAAGATACAAAAGAGGTTTCACTTTTGTGACCCTATACACCATGATTTGATGTATGGCTAGCCCATTATCAAGGTGATTATATTCTAAACCAAACTAGAATGATATATCATGTAGATGATACAAGACTCAAATTGGTAACCCAAGATTAAACCTTAAATTCTGGAATGATGAACGCAAAGAGTTATCGAGTACTCTTGAAACCATTAGATTGTTAATGGTGTATGCGTATCTTCTATTCAAAGCAAGATATCTCGTGCTTTTTGGTTGAAAAGGAAACCGAGGTTGTAAATCATTGATACATAATAGGTTGATCATTTTCTTTTACCATCAATTTAAGTTGACACCAATATGTTTACTTAATAAGGTAAAAGGAGAAATCTTTGAAGGAGTTCAAAGAGTTCCATGAATCACGATCAAGTCGTGATGGGATTATCAAAGTGAAGACTTTGATATAAGCCAAAGGAAATGTGATATAGAATCACAAGTTAATCTCTCTTAGCACGCATTATGGAATAATGTGTGGTTGGATAAAGAAATCAAACGCTATTCGATATGGTTTAGACTTCTATCAAGTTACTTTGAGGTACTTGATCCTCTTGGGGATTTTCATCATTTTGTATAAATTATTTTTCCACTAAATCTAATACGAGTCATATGAGATATGAAATGGTAGGGTACCATGTTTGTAAGTTTTCAAAAGAAACAAATGCTCATTTTTCTTTACTATAATCACGAGTACAACGGGATTGTGGCTCGTGAAGCTGTCTTTCTAAAATACAAGTTTATTTCTAGAAGACAGAGTGGGAGAAATTATTCAAGAGCCACAAAGAATGTTATGTCGCAAGAAACTGGTCTTTCTTGGCTACATGAGACGTTTTGTGTAAGACGTTGTTTCTTCAAAACCTGGGAGGTTAAATTCGTCACTTGTTAAAGATGATAAATTCATGCTACTTTTAAGAAAGTAAAGAGCTTATAACTTACAAAGAAATCATTTGATTCAAGTTGATTACTTCTAGAAAGTAATGAACATATGACTTACATGAGAATGTTTAAGTCACAACTCAATACAAGGCTTAGAGCCATGAAAATCCGAAATAAATTCCAAGTGAATTGTTAGATATCAAAGCTTGATTGGTGGCAAAGGGTTTTTCACTAGTTGAAATGCTTAAGTCTATTTGGATCTTCTTAGGGATTGTGTTTCATTATGAGATATATATGAAGTAAATGTAGATCTTTATACATACTAACATACTCATATATGTTTAAATTAATTTGTCATAAAATTAAAGGTGGAACTTATGCATGCAAACAAATAAACAAAATAGAGAAGAAATCATATTCTTACATTGGATGTATCGGTTTTATGGGCACAAAAGAAATCTCCTTTTCTTTTGTTCTTGAGCTTTCCTTATGGATGAACCAAGATCCAAGTGTAGGATCTCTCCCTAAGCTTTATACCCAAGGCTTATTCTTAATCAAATTAATATTATATGAGCTAGTAGAATATTAATCTTGTGAAAAATTGAACCAAAAATTGTTTGGTTTTTACTCTCTAAAACCGGTTTAGAGGAGAGGGATTTTAGAGGTTTTTCTCTTTCTAAAATATTTAGAAGTTAGAATGAATAATGATGGATCATTTTTACACTAATGCATGTAGTGTTTTTATCAAAATAAGACAAAAATCCTTTTGTCTTTCCTAGGGTGAAACCGGGTAGGAGGGAAGAAAGGGGGAAGAGAATTACCCAATGCATGCCCTTGTTTGCCTTCACAATGCAAACTAGGGTTGCATGGCTAGGCTCATATAGAATGATTATGTTTACCACTTGTTTAATCAACCATAATTAGCCTAAACCACCTCCCATTTTCGGCACTTATGTTAATATGGATTCCATATTATTTTTGTCAAATGTCAATATGTCACATGTCATATGTAACATAAATTGTTATGTATTTTTAACATATTAAAAATCAACGTATTAATAAAAATACGTCATATACAACAATCAACTTAGTAATTCATAATTACTTGTACCAAAATATTTCACCAGTTTATAAATCGTATTTATAATAATTCATTCAATTCAATTGTTTCTTTAAACAATAATTTCATCCGAGTAATGATACAATTCGATTACTCAGACCGTATCTCATTTAATCACATTTCAATTTGATACGTAAATTTTACTTCCAAAATCGTCCGTCAATTTTTCAAGTAATTTAATTAACTCGTAACATTATGCGATTAATTAAATGATCAATTAAGAGTGTTGCCCTATAGGTATGACCTAGGGGGTCAACTGATCACCACCGTCACACGACAGTAATGTCAAACTCTAGTCAGCCAATCATTACCGATATATGTTGACCGATTTGACAAAGTAAAAATACTTCCCAATTGTATTCTTTAAAATGAGATTTAATAATGATATTTAAATCATGTAATCGCACTATTGTTGAGGACACATTTCCCAACAATCTCCCACTTGTCCTCGACAAGTGTGCGTCACCAATTCTCTTGTCCTATTACTATCTCCCACTCAATGCAAGGTGTCTTTCAGGTCGTACTTGCAAGTAATCATATCGAGAGTGGTTTCCTCGATCTGGAGAATAACTGTTTTGACCGGATTTATCCACTCAGTTCCTTCCGAGCGTGGCCACGCATTTCGATTCATTACTCCTCGAGTGGCCCGAGATATTGTTATAACCCTGACTAGGGGTGGACAATTCTATCGCACTCATTCCCTTCGACTAGCCACGGCCATCATAACCCAAAATATGCCCATTTGACCCCATTTACGAAGGTCGTAGTAACACAAATCAAAGTTAATCTGAAACTGTGCCATCTTAGGTGAATAGTCTTTAGTCAAAACAATCGACTCATTTGAATACTATAGTAGCTCTCGCCACGACCAGGCTATATAAATTTGCCAGAACTCTATATGCGGTCATTAGGCCCGACAAAATGTTCCTAACAGTCTGCCTATGTGATCGACTAGTCATCTCACATGACTCTATGGCACTTGAACTTGCCATCAATCGCCTCACACTCTAGTCACTTCGAGACGTCACCTCATACAAGTGACTATGGGCAAATACTATGTTAATCCGAGTTCACTTTAACGGGGTTCAATTGTCACTACAACCCGTTTGGATATAACAATGTATTAATTAAAGATAAAAGACAAATGTGATTATGAACATGAACAAAAACAACACTTTTATTTCATTTCAAAATCTAACAAAAATTTGGTACACGTTTAAGTCCCATGGACGTAACATGTCCATCATGATTAGCCTGCGATAAAGGCTTGGTGAGCGGATCGGCTATGTTGTCATCCGTCCCAACCTTACAAATCGCAATTTCCTTCCTTTCAATAAAATCTCTTATTACATGATATTTTCTAAGTACATGTCTAGATCTATTACTAGACTTTGGCTCTTTAGCTTGGAAGATCGTCCCACTATTATCACAATAGAGAGTGATGGGATCATTGGCGGTAGGTACTACTTTTAGACCTTCCGTGAATTGCACGATCCACACTGACTTCCTGGGCGCTTCCGATCTTTGCTATGTACTCACCTCCGTTGTAGAATCATGATTCTGACTTCCTTGAAGCTTCTCCAGCTAACGGCACCACCATTGAGCATGAAAACAAAACCAGCTTGTGATTTCATGTCATCTCTATCTGTTTGGAAACTTGAGTCCGTGTATCCATTAACACGCAACTCAGTATCGCCTCCAAACACTAGGATAGAGTCCTTAGTTCTTCTTAAGTACTTAAGGATGTTCTTGACAGCAATCCAGTGACTCTCACCTGGATTTCCTTGATATCTACTCGTCATGCTCAAGGCATACGAGACATCAGGGCGTGTGCATATCATGGCATACATGATTGATCCGACAGCGGAAGCATAAGGGATCAACTTCATGCGTTCAACATCATGGGGTTCGGAGGGACATTGAGTCTTGCTCAATATCGTCCCGGTTACCATAGGTACCAAACCCCTTTTGGATTTGTCCATGCTGAACCGTCGAAGAATCTTATCGACATAAGACTCTTGACTTAGTGCCAATATCCTCTTGGATCTATCTCTATAGATCCGTATACCTAATATGCATTGTGCCTCTCCTAAATCCTTCATTTGGAAGTGGTTACCTAACCACTTCTTAACAGAAGACAACATTGGAATATCATTTCCAATGAGTAGTATGTCATCGACATACAAGATTAGGAACACAACATTGCTCCCACTGAATTTCATGTATAAATATGGTTCCTCAACACTTCGAGTGAAACCATTTTCCTTTATAACATGATTGAATCGATGATTCCAACTTCTAGATACTTGTTTAAGACCATAAGTGGATCTCTTAAGTTTGCACACTTTGTTAGGATTTTTAGAATCAACAAAACCTTCGGGTTGTATCATGTACACCTCCTCTTCTAAATGCCCATTTAGAAAAGCGGTTTTGACATCCATTTGCCATATTTCATAATCATGAAATGCGGCGATCGCTAACAAAATCCGTATGGATCTTAGCATGGCTACGGGGACGAAGGTCTCATCATAATGGAGACCTTGGACTTGGGTAAATCCCTTTGCCACTAGCCTAGCTTTGTAGACATCGTCATGTCCTTCTATGCCATTCTTGACCTTGAATATCCATTTGCATTGGAGGGGTCTTGCCCCTTTAGGCAAATCTACCAAGTCCCAAACTTGGTTTTCATGCATAGAATCCATTTCGGACTTCATGGCTTCAAGCCATAAGGAGGAATTTGGACTAGAGATTGCGGCCTTGTAGGTGGCGGGCTCATCACTTTCCATAAGCAATACATCGAGTGTTCCATCTTCCTCGATAAGTCCCACATATCGATCGGGATGGCGAATTACTTGGCCCGTCCTTCTTAGTGGAGGAGGTACAACCGCGTTAGTCGACGAAGGAACGTCTTCTTGCGTCTCTACCTCGGTTTGTGGCTCTTGAACTTCATCAAGTTCAAAATTTCTCCCACTCTGTCTCTTAGAAATAAATTCTCTTTCTAAGAAGACAGCCTCACAAGACACAAACACTTTGTTTTCTTGAGGTTTGTAGAAGTAGTATCCTCGAGAGGTCGAGGGGTAACTTACAAAGATGCATTTTTCGGATCTTAGGGCAAGCTTGTTGTCGTTCTTAGTTTTGACGTAAGCATCACATCCCCAAATCTTCATATAGGATATATTCGGGATCTTACCCGTCCACATCTCACATGGAGTCTTTTCGGTGGACTTTGTGGGACTATTGTTCAAAGATCGAATTGCGGTTTGTATCGCAAATCCCCAAAACGAGTTCGGTAACTCGGTTTGACTCATCATGGATCGAACCATATCAAGTAAGGTTCGATTTCTCCTTTCGGCAACACCATTAAGTTGTGGTGTTCCGGGTGGAGTAAGTTGTGATATAATACCACGACTTTTCAAGTGTGAATCAAATTCAAGGCTAAGGTATTCACCACCACGGTCGGATCGTAGTGCCTTAATCCTTTTGTTCAATTGGTTCTCTACTTCGTTTTGAAATTCCTTGAATTTCTCAAACGCTTCACTCTTGTGTTTCATTAAATAGATATACCCATATCTACTCAAGTCATCGGTAAAGGTTATAAAGTAGTCATAATTACCACGAGCGGTGATACTCATTGGTCCGCATACATCGGTGTGTATGAGTCCCAATAGCTCACTAGCTCGTGTCCCTTTACCACTAAAAGGATTACGAGTCATTTTGGCAAGTAGGCAATATTCGCATGTACCATATGATTGATAATCAAATGGTGTAATCACATTAGTCGAAATTAATCTTTTGATGCGATTCTCGTTTATGTGACCTAATCGACAATGCCAAATGAACGCTTCACTTGGGTCACTTGATTTGAGTTTCTTTGATTGAATGTTATAAATATCATTCGTCGGATTTGAGGTCTCTAAAATGTAAATGCCATTAATGGAAGAAGCTTGGCCAATAACCAAATCATTCCTAGAAATAGTACAACGATTGTTCTTAATGACAAAACAAAAACCGTCCATGTCTAGCATGGCGATTGAAATAATGTTTTTAGAGAGCGTAGGCACATAAAAACAATTATGCAAATACAACTCAAATCCATTAGGCAAAGCTAAAACATAAGTTCCCTTGGATTCGGCCGCTACCCGAGCTCCATTTCCAAGGCGTAGATCCACATCTCCCTTGCTAAGCCTCTCCACATCTCTTAAACCCTGTAAATGATTACAAAGGTGAGAACCACAACCGGTATCTAGTACCCATGTCGTAGTGGAAGTATAATTTATATCAATAACATAAATTTCTTTAGGAATTGTACCTTTTGGAGTAATGAGTCCCTCCCTTATATTTCACAAATACACGGGACAATTCCTAAGCCAATGTCCCATGCCATAGCAATAATGGCACTCATCATTAACTTGCTTGAAGTTTTTGATTTTATTTCCCTTCTTCTTGAACCTCTTGCCCTTTGAAGCAAGAACTTGATTGCTAGAGCTCCCACTAGCTTTGGCATCTTTATCTTCCAGAGACAAAGACCCTATAGCTTGCATGAGGTAGTCTTCCTGAGACGGACTCACACGAGGTCTAGTAGTAGTGGGTGGTTTAGAAGAGGTGATGAAGTTAAGGTTTCCATCCGAACCTATCCCGAAATGAAGTTCTCTAGTGGTGTCGAAATCATTGTTGGAGCAAATGTCGTCAAGAACATTGTGATAAGAATCAATAGTTATAGGTGCGGTAGCATTTGAAGGATTCATTGTAAAGAACTACAAATATGGAGGAAAAGGAAATATTAACATTTGTCTTTTAAAATCATACTTGTAAAATATTAACAAGATATGAAACATTTATATAGTGACCTCTACCCAACTATAATAAATGATTCCAAGACCCAAATTCATATCGACTTAGGCACGGTAGGGCCGATACATCCTTTATCAATATAACTCGGTGGATTAACGTTTAATCGATTCTACTTTTAGAACTCTTGGTCGATAATATTACATTAACAATTATCTTTAGCCCAAAACACATTCGACAAGGGCACGGTGGGGCCGATACATCCCTTATCAAAAACTTTTGTTGAGTTCAATCCAAATTTCGAATAAATGTGTCCATGATCCAAACCCACATTAACTTGGGCACGGTGTGGCCGATACATCCCTTATCAACATGAATTCGGTGGATAGACATTCATCACCCACTTCCCCTACGTAACAAGGTTTGTACCCCGGTGGGGCCGAGCGCACTCCCTCGCGAAATAGGTTTTCATGGTTTCTACTATTTGGTAAGGCTATGTCTCAATTAATTGTTTTAGCGAGAGGTCATGTCAATTTATTATCTATCACGTTTTAAGTGAACTAAAGCGGTGAACTACGATAATTCTTGTAACACCCCCATTTATTTAAGGGCCTGAACTAGGACTCCTCAGATAAAGAAGGGTGTTACCATCTCGGAAATCCGAGGCAGTAGATAACAAAGGGAAAGATAACAGTACTTTAAATTAAAAAGGTTATAATGTTTACAACGGAAATAACACATGTCTTAAATAAAAATAAAGTCTGACAACTAAACAAAATAAAGGTGAGCTAGCTCTAAGTCAGGTGATCCATGCTCTCTCCCTGCCAGCTCCCAATGTCTCAACAACCTGTCAATCTGCTCCCCATTAAAAGGATCATCACAGGCATACACGAATACACAGGGTCAACCGCGAGGTTGAGTAGGTAATACGATATAATAAAGAATGCAATGCTATGCTCCTCCAATCAACTCCATCACACACATCCCCAAGACGCTTGACCATACCGATCCCCGGTAGACTATATATATCGACCGTAGTCGATCTGCCAGCTCGCAGCTGAGGACACCAGGGCAAGTCCTGCAGAACCCGCCTGGGCCTTAATCACAACAATCTCATCTCCTCCAACTCCAACTCCAATGCAAATGCAATGTATGAAATATATGAAACAAAAATGCTCAACAGGATAAATAAGATAGTCAGGTATGTCATATAATTCCAAACATGTCAACTCTTTATAATCATAAAATTCAATCGTGTATTCCCTACCTCAAATAGCGGTGATAAGCTAATGCAGATCGAAGTATTCCACCGAAATTCGCCACCTATGATATATATATATAGCATAATTAATTCTCTTACTAATCCCGTTCCCATAATCAAAAGTTACTATAAGTAGAAACCTTCCCAATTTAGAAATTACTAAAAATATAAGTTACTCAAAATAGAAAGTTTCCTAAAATGGGAAGTTTCCCAAAGTAGCAATTACCAAAAATAGCAAGTTACTAAAAATAGTAACTTTCCCGAAATAAAATCCCGACTCAAAGGCTAAAATACATTATTCCGTCACCGCTACTTAAAATTAACTTAATAATCAAACTAATAATGTAAATATTAGAAGTATACACATTCCCGACTCATTAAAATAAAACCCGTAACAAAACTAATTCAAAAACAACGCACAACCCGACACACGCGCACCCCCTTTTTCAACCCGTCACAACTCGCCCCTCAACCACCAAACCTCACCGCCGACCACCGGGCTCGACACAGTGTCGGCCCGGCCACCTCCCACCACCACCAACGTGGTCGACCCACGCGGCGTGGGCCGAGCCACCACCACCAAAACCCCCCCGCTGCGTTCTGCCGCCACAAATGACACCAACAGTCCCCTTTCCCAACTCGCCTACCACCACGACACTCCCCTGCCACCTTACCAACCACCACCGTTGACACCACCGTCGCACGGCGACTCTGACACACGTGGCACCACCGATTCGACCTCCCCCGAGTCCACGGTGGTGCCACCCCTTTTCCCTATGTCTGAAACACAAACAAAACCCCCAACCAACCCCGACACCTAAACACCACCACTGCAACCACCACCAAAGAACGACCACCACTCTAACCACCACCACCCGACTCGACTCCACACCAACAACACATCCCACAACCCCACGACGGCCACAACGGTCCTAAAAGACGCATAACACAATACAAAACACGGTGGGGACGTAAATGAAAACGGGAAAGCTTACCTATGACGGCCGTCGACCTGTGCTTTTCCGGCCAGTACAACCACCCTCGACCACTAGCAAAGGCTCCCCTAGGCTCACGGCAGACCCTATTCCCTTCACACTCACTGGCGTGCGTTCGTTGGCTGCGGTTGTTGCTTGAGGCGTGAAAGAAAGAGGGTGATGATGGTGAAGTGTAGAAAATGACGGTATGAAGGGGTTGGGTTTTAAAGTTAGATTAGGGTTTCATTTTAGGGTTTTTGGTAGGGTAAAAGGTAAATAGGTAAGTGGGTAGTAAGTGGGTAAATGGGCTATGACAGCTTGACCCAAAATGTCACTCAATTATAAACCCGACTCATCTTACGATATGATACGATATGAATTAATCGATTACTTTTACGCTACTATTAAATGATAAAACTCGCCCAAACGATAATAAAATACGGGGTATTACAGTCTTCCCCCCTTAAAAAGAACTTCGTCCCGAAGTTCGCTCCCATACCAACATGTCATACGAAATATAAAAGACATCTAGTATAACTAACACGGTTAAACACACAACTAGACTACATAAACACGAAATGTTACATTCTACCCTCCTAAAAAGAAAGTTACGTCCCGTAACTTACCTCAAGTGAACAGATGTGGATAACTCTCTCTCATCGCGGCCTCGGTTTCCCGGGTAGCCTCCCGCTTTATGATTAGACCACAACACTTTCACTAACGCAGTCTCTCCGTGCCTGGTCTTTCTAACCTTCCTGTCCAAGATCTCCTTAGGCGTCTCGATGTAAGTCAACTGCTCGTCCACCTCGACCACATCATGGCTCAAAATGTGCGAAGGGTCACTCATATATCTCCGCAACTGAGAAACATGGAAGACATTATGTACCCTGGCTAAAGCTGGTGGTAAAGCTAGCCGATATGCCACTTCCCCAACTCTATCCAGGATCTCATATGGCCCGATAAACTTCTGGCTCAACTTTCCCCGCTTCCCGAATGTCATCACTCCCCTCATCGGAGATACTCTAAGGAGTACTTTCTCCCCCACCTGGAAAGAAATGTCGCTTCTCCTAGCGTCAGCATAGCTCTTCTGCCGGTCCTGGGCAGCCCTCATCTTCGCCGAATGATCTCGCACTGTTCAACCATCTCTTGAATCATCTCGGTCCCAAAACTACCGCATCGCTCGATCATCCCAACACACGGGACTCCTACACTTCCCGCCATACTGAGCCTCAAATGGAGCCATCCCAATACTAGCGTGGTAACTGTTGTTGTATGAAAACTCAATCAACCCCAGTCTATCCTCCCAAGACCCGCCGAACTCCAAAACACAAGCCCTCAACATGTCCTCGAGAGTCTGAATAGTCCTCTCCGTCTGCCCATCGGTAGCTGGATGAAAAGCGGTGCTCATCTTTAACTGAGTACCCATTAGTAATCGCAACTCTGCCCAGAATTTAGATAGAAACCTGGAGTCTCTATCGGAAATGATGTCCTTGGGTACACCATGCAGCTTCACCACAAACTGAACATAAGCCTTGGCCAACTCAGCTTTACTCCAAGTATCCTTCATGGGGATAAAGGGAGCCGACTTGGTTAGCCTATCCACGATCACCCAAATCATATTGTTACCTTTCTGAGTTCGAGGCAACCCAACAATGAAATCCATGGAAATGCTTTCCCACTTCCACTCTGGCACATCTAGTGGTTGAACCTTCCCTTGCGGTCTCTTATGTTCGCCCTTCACTCTCTGGCATGTCAAGCATCGAGCTACAAACTCAGCAACTTCCCTCTTCATATTCGGCCACCAAAAGGTATTCTTGAGGTCCTTGTATAACTTATCTCCCCCAGGATGAACCGAGTATGGTGTAGCATGAGCCTCGGTAAGAATCTTCCTCTTGACTCCTCATTATCAAGGAACACACCACCGTCCCCCAAACCTCGGACTACCATCGCATGGATAACAAACCCGGAATCAACCCCAACTTCTGCTGTTCTCGTGTCTTTGCGCCACTTCTGAATTCTAGCATCGGCTTTCTGTAGCTCTCTGATCTCCTCATATAACTCCGGCTCAACGGTCAAGTCCCCAAGAATCTCTCCTCTCCGGATCATGTGGATTCCCATCTCCCAGACTCATTATGCAACCTCACCCTAGATCGCACTTTGCTCAAAGCATGGATGGATTTCCTGCTTAACGCATCTGCTACGACATTCGCTTTCCCTTCATGATAAAGTATCTCCATGTCATAGTCGCCAATCAATTCGATCCATCTCCTCTGTCTCATGTTCAACTCCTTTTGTGTGTAAATGTACTTTAAGCTCTTGTGATCGGAAAACACTTTGAAGGTAGCCCCATAAAGATAATGTCGCCATAGTTTGAGCGCAAACACCACTGCCCCCAACTCAAGATCATGAGTAGGGTAATTCTCCTCATAGGTCTTCAATTGTCGAGAAGCGTAAGCGATTACCTTCCCGTTTTGCATCAATACGCACCCCAGACCCTTCTTGGAAGCATCAGTATACACCTCGAAATTATCATTCCCATCTGGTAGAGCAAGTATAGGAGCTGTAGTGAGACGTTCTTTGAGGTTTAGAAACGCCTTCTCACAACTCTCATCCCAAACAAACCTGTTCTCCTTCCGCATTAATGACGTCAAAGGCTTTGCGATCTTTGAGAAGTCCTTGACAAATCTTCGGTAATACCCTGCTAGCCCCAAGAAACTTCGGATCTCACCCACATTCTTAGGACTCTGCCATCTCGTCACTGCCTCGATTTTACTAGGATCAACCGACACCCCTTCCTTGGAAATCACATGTCCCAGAAAAGCAACTTTCTTCAACCAGAACTCGCACTTGCTCAGCTTGGCATATAACTGGTTCTCCTCCAATGTTTTCAAGACTAGCCTCAAATGTTCCTCATGTTCCTCCTCATTCTTGGAGTATACCAGAATATCATCGATGAATACAACCACGAACTTGTCCAGGTAAGGACTGAACACTCGATTCATCAGGTCCATAAACACTGGGCGCATTAGTCAACCCGAATGGCATGACCACGAACTCATAGTGCCCATATCTTGTTCTGAAAGCGGTCTTAGGTATATCCTCGTTCTTAATTCTCAAATGGTGATAACGACCTCAAATCGATCTTAGAGAAAACTCCGGCTCCACTCAATTGATCGAACAAATCATCGATCCTTGGCAAAGGATAACGGTTCTTGATGGTCACATTGTTCAACTCACGGTAATCCACGCAAAGTCTCAAGCTTCCATCTTTCTTCTTGACAAACAACACCGGTGCTCCCCAAGGTGAAACACTAGGCCGTATGTAACCTTTCTCTGCTAGCTCATCCAACTGCTTCTTTAGTTCCTCCATCTCCTTTGGTCCCATGCGGTAAGGTGGTTTAGAAATCGGCCCTGTTCCGGCTTCGGATCAATGGAAAAGTCCACCTCTCTCTTCGGTGGTAACCCTGGAATGTCCTCCGGAAATACACTCTCGAACTCCCTCACCACTGGAATCTCAGACACCTTAGGGGTCTCCGCCCCATTATCCCACATCTGACACAAGATTAATCGATCCCCTTTCCTCGACTCGACTTTAGGGTATTAATGAGATATGAATTTGACTCTTGGCTTGACCACATACCCCTTATAAGACACCCTAGTTCCCTTAGGTCCCCTCAAAGAGATTTTCTTCGATAGCGGTCGATAAAAGCCTTGTACTTCCCTAACCAGTCCATCCCCATAATCACCTCAAAACCCCCCAAAGGAAACTCTATAAGGTCACCGTGAAACACAACCTCTCCGATCTGGATTGGTACCCCAGTGTAGACTCTATCACAAGACACCGACTCCCCGAAGGTACCACTACCGAATCAAAAATTCTATCATATGACTTAAGATTTAAGACTCGGCATGCTCATGCAGATATAAAAGAATGTGTAGCTCCGGAATCAAACAACACAAAGGTGGGTTTAGAGTTAACGGGAAAAGTACCGTCACAACATGTGCATCCTCCTTTCGCTTCCTTCCCCATGGCAAAGAGCTTGCCCTGGACTTAGCTCCGGATCGACTCGATGAAGCGGTATTGGTTTGCTTGTTCCCCTCGTTCGGTTCCTCCGGAAATTACCACCCCATTTGGACTGGTTCGGTTTTTGGCTACGGTTCGGTAGTTGTTGTAGCTTCCTTGGTAACTGTTACTTGCCCCAGATCGGGCACCTCCCCATAGCCAGTGTTAGGAGTACGGTAGCTGCTGTATCCTGATCCCACTGTCCGAGACCCACTGAACCCAGATGTAGGTGTCCGGAAGCCCCCAGATTGGTTTCCTCCGAACTTCTAAGCACTCAAACTTCCCGTGTCCCGACTTCCCACACCGAAACAAGTGATCCCGGACGCATCACCTCCAAGACTAGCACCTCTGAAACCGCCTCGCTCCGCTTTGGTTCCTCATCCCCGGGAGCACTATTGGTGGAGTATCCACCGAACTTGCCCTGATTCGGCTTCTTGGCCCCGTATTATCACCGACGTTTCGACTTCCTCTTCTCGGCTTTTCCTTTCTTATCCTCTTTGATCCGCTCGGAGAGTCTTTCAGCACACAGCTCTCGGGTAGATGTCCTGAACGGTGGTAGGTGGAGCGCCGTGAGTCTCTTTTTGATATCCACCGTCAAACCCCTCTCAAACCTCATAGCCTTGACATGGTCTCGTTCTTTGCAAATTCATCGATGTATGATGCCAACAGTCGGAACTTCCTATGGTATGTTTCCACTGTCATGTCCTCTGTCATCTTAAACGTATCAAATTCCTCCCTCGCCTTAGCTTTCTGAACTCGGCATGAACGATCCGTTAATATCACTTGAAATTCTAACCAAGACACGTATCCTTCCTCAATGTCCCAAAGCAACATGTCGAATCTCCGCCTTGTTCCTATTCCACCACTCCCAGTGTAGCCCCGAGGTAGTGTGCGGCTTGGTCTACTTGTAGCTCTTCGGGACAAGCTATCAGCTCGAATAGGTTGGTGAACTCCCGACACCAATCTCCCAGCAAGTGAGGTTCCCCCTCTCCGGTGAAGATGGTAGGGTTATGCCTCGCCACTATTGTACTCATCTTAGCAGGGTCCATTCTTTTGGCCTTTAGGGCCTCATTCTCAGCCAGTAGCCGGTCTAACTCTTCCTGGGTGATGTTTACAGCCGTGTTCCTTCTTGGAGGCATGACTACAAGAGAATTTAGGAATTAGCTGCAACACAAAACACTTTGGCAATTCTAGCCAATTCTTTACTCTTATCTTACTTGTCTATCTAGCATGGCTTAGGGATCACATAACCGCATATCACTAGACATAGCCTTCTGACACAACTTTATAGATGTATAAGTATAAATCAACCTTAAACAT
Organism: Silene latifolia; assembly: GCF_048544455.1. Lineage (NCBI taxonomy): Eukaryota > Viridiplantae > Streptophyta > Magnoliopsida > Caryophyllales > Caryophyllaceae > Silene > Silene latifolia. The sequence goes on from NC_133529.1 coordinate 77,206,125, forward strand.
GCAAAGTATTATGCCACACCCTCCTATCAACTCTTTATGCAACAATTATCATATCAATCAATTAATACCTAGGCAATAATATATGGAGTTATGCTCAGTATCATGCAACTTCTCTACCCTTCCTCTCATATGCACTCAGGGTTCCGGGTCAAACCGAGAGGGCCAATGGTTCGGTGTGAGGGGGCCCCTAACTCATCCCTTACCTTTAGTGTGCTCCTAACATTTTGTCCGGGGTTCATTTTATTTAGACTCTTCCTATATTCATTGGATTCATTGGTTTAGGCACGAAGATCGTTCGCTCGATACCACTTTGTAACACCCCCATTTATTTAAGGGCCTGAACTAGGACTCCTCGGATAAAGAAGGGTGTTACCATCTCGGAAATCCGAGGCAAGTAGATAACAAAGGGAAAGATAACAAGACTTTAAATTAAAAAGGTTATAATGTTTACAACGGAAATAACACATGTCTTAAATAAAAATAAAGTCTGACAACTAAACAAAATAAAGGTGAGCTAGCTCTAAGTCAGGTGATCCATGCTCTCTCCCCGCCGGCTCCCAATGTCTCAACAACTTTGTCAATCGCTCCCCATTAAAAGGATCATCACAGGCATACACGAATACACAGGGTCAACCGCGAGGTTGAGTAGGTAATACGATATAATAAAGAATGCAATGCTATGCTCCTCCAATCAACTCCATCACACACATCCCCAAGACGCCCAACCATACCGATCCCGGTAGACTATATATATCGACCGTAGTCGATCCGCCCGCTCGCGGCGGAGGACACCAGGGCAAGTCTGCAGAACCCGCCTGGGCCTTAATCACAACAATCTCATCTCCTCCAACTCCAACTCCAATGCAAATGCAATGTATGAAATATATGAAACAAAAATGCTCAACAGGATAAATAAGATAGTCATGTATGTCATATAATTCCAAATATGTCAACTCTTTATAATCATAAAATTCAATCAGTGTATTCCCCTACCTCAAATAGCGGTGATAAGCTAACTGCAGATCAGAAGTATTCCACCCGAAATTCGCCACCTATGATATATATATAGCATAATTAATTCTCTTACTTATCCCGTTCCCATAATCAAAAGTTACTATAAGTAGAAACCTTCCCAATTTAGAAATTACTAAAAATATAAGTTACTCAAAATAGAAAGTTTCCTAAAATGGGAAGTTTCCCAAAGTAGCAATTACCAAAAATAGCAAGTTACTAAAAATAGTAACTTTCCCGAAATAAAATCCCGACTCAAAGGCTAAAATACATTATTCCGTCACCGCTACTTAAAATTAACTTAATAATCAAACTAATAATGTAAATATTAGAAGTATACACATTCCCGACTCATTAAAATAAAACCCGTAACAAAACTAATTCAAAAACAACGCACAACCCGACACACGCGCACCCCCTTTTTCAACCCGTCACAACTCGCCCCTCAACCACCAAACCTCACCGCCGACCACCAGGCCTCGACACTGGTCCGGCCCGGCCACCTCCCACCACCACCAACGTGGTCGACCCACGCGGCGGTCGAGCCACCACCACCAAAACCCCCGCTGCGTTCCCGCCGCCACAAATGACACCAACGGTCCCCTTTCCCAACTCGCCTACCACCACGACACTCCCCTGCCACCTTACCAACCACCACCGTTGACACCACCGTCGCACGGCGACTCTGACACACGTGGCACCACCGATTCGACCTCCCCGAGTCCACGGTGGTGCCACCCCTTTACCCTATGTCCGAAACACAAACAAAACCCCAACCAACCCCGACACCTAAACACCACCACCGCAACCACCACCAAAGAACGACCACCACTCTAACCACCACCACCCGACTCGACTCCACACCAACAACACATCCCACAACCCCACGACACCCACAACGGTCCCTAAAAGACGCATAACACAATACAAAACAAAGGGGGACGGATAAATGAAAACGGAAAGCTTACCTATGACGGCCGTCGACCCGTGCTTTTCGGCCCAAGACAACCACCCTCGACCACTAGCAAAGGCTCCCCTAGGCTCACGGCGGACTTATTCCCTCCACACTCACCGGGCGTGCGTTCGTTGGTGCGGTTGTTGCTTGAGGCGTGAAAGAAAGAGGGTGATGATGGTGAAGTGTAGAAAATGACGGTATGAAGGGGTTGGGTTTTAAAGTTAGATTAGGGTTTCATTTTAGGGTTTTTGGTAGGGTAAAAGGTAAATGGGTAAGTGGGTAGTAAGTGGGTAAATGGGCTATGACAGCTTGACCCAAAATGTAACTCAATTGTAAACCCGACTCATCTTACGATATGATACGATATGAATTAATCGATTACTTTTACGCTACTATTAAATGATAAAACTCGCCCAAACGATAATAAAATACGGGGTATTACAATTCTAATTGACACGGTCGATAAACTCGATAAAATGACAATGCATGTTTAGTTATGGCGATTTAGCAATGCATGTGACATAAAATAAAATGCAAGCATAAAAGTAAATAAATCCTAGTATGGCCTTTCCTAAAATAGAAAAACTCTTTAACTATTACATATTCGGAAACCAACTCCATTGGTCCCTTGAACTTCGGTTGTGGCACGCATCTCGAGGTAACACTGTCTTTATGTATCGCCATTCTTGAAGAAATCCGTCTTTAGGAACTCCGGAATGAATAAAATTACATAATAAATTACATAATTCCTATTATACATTTGTAACTAAAATAAAATAAATCTGTTAAATTACAAAACGGTGATACGAGATCACAATAAAAATTACAACCGAATCGATATTCCCATACATTTCGGGAAATACCAATTAAAATCTAAGGCCATACTAAGTAAAATTACATAATTCAAAATTACATAAATTAAAATTATGACAATCATAAAGGAAAAATGCAATATTATAATATGTATGAACATGCTTCATTTTATGCTAAATCGCCTTTAATTTTAATTTATGTATTATAATGCTGCATTGAGCATGTTCATACATATTATAATGCTGCATTTTCTTTATGATTGTCATAATTTTAATTTATGTAATTTTGAATTATGTAATTTTACTTAGTATGGCCTTAGATTTTAATTGGTATTTCCCGAAATGTATGGGAATATCGATTCGGTTGTAATTTTATTGTGATCTCGTATCACCGTTTTGTAATTTAATAGATTTATTTTATTTTAGTTACAAATGTATAATAGGAATTATGTAATTTATTATGTAATTTTATTCATTCCGGAGTTCCTAAAGACGGATTTCTTCAAGAATGGCGATACATAAAGACGGTGTTACCTCGAGATGCGTGCCACAACCGAAGTTCAAGGGACCAATGGAGTTGGTTTCCGAATATGTAATAGTTAAAGAGTTTTTCTATTTTAGGAAAGGCCATACTAGGATTTATTTACTTTTATGCTTGCATTTTATTTTATGTCACATGCATTGCTAAATCGCCATAACTAAACATGCATTGTCATTTTATCGAGTTTATCGACCGTGTCAATTAGAATTATCGTAGTTCACCGCTTTAGTTCACTTAAAATGTGATAGATAATAAATTGACATGACCTCTCGCTAAAACAATTAATTGAGACATAGCCTTACCAAATAGTAGAAACCATGAAAACCTATTTCGCGAGGGAGTGCGCTCGGCCCCACCGGGGTACAAACCTTGTTACGTAGGGGAAGTGGGTGATGAATGTCTATCCACCGAATTCATGTTGATAAGGGATGTATCGGCCACACCGTGCCCAAGTTAATGTGGGTTTGGATCATGGACACATTTATTCGAAATTTGGATTGAACTCAACAAAAGTTTTTGATAAGGGATGTATCGGCCCCACCGTGCCCTTGTCGAATGTGTTTTGGGCTAAAGATAATTGTTAATGTAATATTATCGACCAAGAGTTTTAAAAGTAGAATCGATTAAACGTTAATCCACCGAGTTATATTGATAAAGGATGTATCGGCCCCACCGTGCCTAAGTCGATATGAATTTGGGTCTTGGAATCATTTATTATAGTTGGGTAGAGGTCACTATATAAATGTTTCATATCTTGTTAATATTTTACAAGTATGATTTTAAAAGACAAATGTTAATATTTCCTTTTCCTCCATATTTGTAGTTCTTTACAATGAATCCTTCAAATGCTACCGCACCTATAACTATTGATTCTTATCACAATGTTCTTGACGACATTTGCTCCAACAATGATTTCGACACCACTAGAGAACTTCATTTCGGGATAGGTTCGGATGGAAACCTTAACTTCATCACCTCTTCTAAACCACCCACTACTACTAGACCTCGTGTGAGTCCGTCTCAGGAAGACTACCCACTACTACAAAAATGGACGTAATGCAACATTTCGGTAGCAACACTTTATATTTACGTTGCAATTTTGAGTTAATTATGCAACGCTTTATTCAAAAATGTTGCTTTTACTTATATAGGGCATCACTTTAAGAAAAGTGTTGCATTGTACTACTATAAGTGCAACATTTCGAAACAAGCGTTGTATTTTGTCGCAACACTTTGAGCAACACTAGTGTTACTTCTATGAGAATTTTTCATTTACCGCCCTACTAATTGTAAAAGTGAAAATTAGGCGGCATTCTTAAGTTTTGGGAATACTAACCATCAAAGAGGGCATAAAAAAAATAATAAAATATTCTCTTATTCTCTACCAACAGTATGTTTCTTCTGTAAAAAAAATAATAAAATATTCTCTTATTCTCTACCAAGTACCAACCTTAATTATTCACATCGGTTATAAAAACAAAACAATGTAACTTTTATTTTATTTTTCTATTTACATCAGTTATACTACAATCGACGTTAATTTATTTAGATTAAACTTATATTGCATCGGTTTCTTACTTTCTTAATGAACCGATGTAACGGAATTCCGATCCAATACATACACAATATCACATTAGGAAAAATAATAAACCCTTCCCCTCCCCCTCGAAACCCCTTACCCTCCTCGCATACCGTCCACAGTCGCCCTCCACCGTCTGTCTACCACCATCGACGACCACAGTCGCACGCCGCCGCCTTTCACCACAGTCACTATTCACCATTATAAACCCTTCGCGAATTTGCCTTCAACTGTTAGATAGGGTTCACTCTTCTCCGCTGTCTTCACCACCACCCGCCACCGCAGCGATTACTCTTCCTCCGCCACTGATTTTCATCTCATCTGGTTGTCCTTTCCTTGCCATCACATTTTGAAGGATTAATCTACTTGAGGTGCGTAATTTATGTATTTCCGTTTGGTTGTTGTCTTTAATTTGCTGTTATCCAGGCTAATTAATTATGCCTATACTTATTTGATGAATAGTCTCAATGAGTTTTGAGAAATTCGTTGGGTTTCAATGGCTGTTTGGTCCAGTGCAGGTATGCGAAGACTTTAATTAGGGTTTTTTGATTTCGAAATTGGAGGAAGTTGATATACACGACTAGCGCTCTTATTCTCTGGGATATTGAATCTAATTGCTACTACTGTGGTTTAATAGATTTGAGTTTTTGTTATCTGCAGATTGTGGACAAACATGGCGATTTTCGAAAATTTCCTTATGTATGTTGCTTCCTTGGAGTTTTGAATGAGAGGTAGTGGTTGCAATTGCTCATTTTCTCTTCATCACCTTTTTTACTCTCCTTCCCAGCTACACTTTTACTTGGAAATTGCCTTCTTTTACTACACCTTTTGCTTTTTATTATTAATCGTTTTATTGTTAAGGCCCTCAACTATATCATCATAGAGCCCTGAGCTGTAAACTAATGCAGGTAGTTATTATCATCATAGGTTTATGTCGACTAATATTGGGGAAGGAGTTGATAAAGTCGGGTACTTGAGTGATGCTGCTGAGGCTATAACTGATGTATCTACGGAGGTGATAGCTTCCCAAGCTCTGGTTTTGAGTGAAGTTGCAATTGCGGCCAGATTCGCGTTTCTGTTCTTTGCCTTGCAATATGTGATCGATAGCGTACATTATTTTACTAGATTGGGTTCGTCATAAATGCTCTAAAATACACTTCTCTGGTTGTGTATTAATCGGTTTAAAAGTTTTAAGCTTTTAAACGGCCGATTGAGTTTTGTCGCATTTTAGGGCGGCGTCGATAGCTCTTACCACGATCGATCCGTGGGGTTTGATCCCTCTTTTCCTCAATCTGTTCAAATCGACCTCTAAATTGGCGGTATGGAGCATTTCGGAAACGTTATAATTTATGCTAATTTTTCTTGGAAAACTAATCGAGCCCTTTGTGTATTTATTGTCTGTTTGTGGTAGCATTTTCTTGATTTAAAAATTGTGAATGCTTTATGGGTGATTGTTTTGTAGCTAACATAACTAGACTAACATTACTTTGGATCTCTTTTAGTAGCAGATGGAGAGTTTTCTTTATGTCAGTGAACACTCGGCCATTCCTCTCGGATCAAATGTCTGTAAACTAATGCGGCCAGGCTACATCCAAACCATTTGTTTCTCCAATGCTTTTTAGCATACCTCCTGTTAGACCACACAAGTCCCAAAGTTGTTTACAGAGTTTTTCAATGCTATGTATAACCTGCTTAGGCAATAAGAGACTGGTGCACCAAAAGTTCTCCAGCTAGGTGTATAATCAAAGTGTTTAGGCTCTATAAATATTCATCTTGTACTTGTTCTAATTAGCTGGGTGTTCTTACGGTGTATATAGAGCAATGAGCTTTTGAGGAACTGTTGAAATGCGTGTTCATTTTATATTTCCCTTGTTATTTGTTTGATTTTCCGTTTCAATTCAGTGGTTGTTTGATCTATGATTTCTTTATCAAAATGATGTAGAGTTTGTGGATGAGAGTCACATCTAGAAAGGCGATGGTGAAGACATTTTAAAGGAGTATAAAAGCCAAATAAGGCAGAATCGGTGTTCGTTTACCTTTGTTAAGTTCATAAAATAACTCCATCTCTCATCACATCTAGAAAGACGATTGTGTAAATGATGTGGGCAGGTGCGAAAAGAGATTAGGACCAGACAAGAAGAGATTTGAGGATTTAGCATTTCTGAATTCGGCGCAAAGTGTGGTGTGTTTGATATGATCCTCTATTAGTAAGCTTATGTTTTATCCTTTTATCTCTAGCGAAAAAGTTAAGCAAAGTCAATTGACATGGTTTTATATGACTTGGTTTTACTAGACACCAGATAACGTATATGATTGCACCTGCATTGGGATTGAAGCATTGAAGTAAATTAGCTATCCTATTCTGGTATTTGCTTCATTTTCTCTGACCGTATTTGTGACTCAACATGGAAGTTAAAGCAATATATTAATCTGTAAAATGTCGATAGTAGATTTGGGTTTGCTTACAGAAACTAGGAGTAATACCTAATTTATCTACGCGTCATATTTAGTATGGAGTGAATCATTTTTGTGATCATAAGCTGGACTAGACTCTGTAGGGTATGTAATAGAACTCTCTAACTTAGATTTATAATTTAGATTGATTATGCTCTTTAGCGAATTTGGTTTAGCACTCTTCATGATTGGTAGACACTGGTTATCCTTCTGGTATTGTAGTTTCTAGACTGACTGTAATTTCAAATTAGTCTTGGTTTGTTATGTTCTTAGATGAAACTTGAGTTAGAGTTTCTTCCATAAAGTTCCATTTAATTAAGTTGTATAAGGAACTTCTGACACCAAGAGATGTCTCACTTTGTTCTTGTACACTATGAATGTGATCTGAATATCTGATTCTTTTTCTCACTTGCCATTTTTCAGCATTTCGGGCAGTGGAAACGGTTGATTCGTTGACTCATTGTCAAGGAGAAGAGGGCTTGAACTTTGGCTTTTGTCTGGATTAGCTGCTAGCTGCTGGTGCTGATCAGTATATACTCTTTTTTTTTGAGTTTAGGTAAACAACTCTGCAAGTAAGTTATGTAATAACTTGGCGGTTCATATCCCAACTAGTATCTTCAAAACATGTGCATATTTGTAATTTGGAGTATTTATTTATAAATTATGGTAGCAAATGCAGCTGTTTCCCTTAGAAATTCAATTACGCCGAGTATAGCTGCCTTTGGTATGAACTGTGCCTTGAACTGCCTTTGGTATAAACTGTGCCTTGAACTGTCTTTGGTATGAACTGTGCCTTTTGCTGCCTTTGCTACCATTTTCTTGTTTGTAGTGATTGGTAAGGAGCCTTTACAGTCATATGATGGCAATGTTTGTCCAATACGTAGATTTGGTGCCGATTTGGTGCGCAAACTGGCTGATCTTGTTTAATATATATGATTGAGGTGTTGAGTAGCAAACTGAACCAATTACGCCTAGTTAACTCACTAATAGACTAAGATTATGGATAGTGCTCCTGTATGTTGGTGCATATGTATGCTGATCTTGCTGCCGATATGCAAGCATCATAAATTATATGTTGTTCTATATATCTCCATGAATTTAGGAACTTTTGCATTTGTCTTCATCTTGTGTATCCACTCTCGATCTTCTCTGGAAATTTGAGCACATAATCATGTTTACATTTGTCCCATAACCAATGCTGCCTGTACTCCTTTTTGGTACCCAAGGAATCTCCAGTTAGTTTGCTCACAGGGAATCTCCAGTTAGTTTCCTGGTTCAGGCACGCACTGAACAACTCTCTTGTTATAAGCACACTCAAAGTAGATGTGAGATATACATTCCTCAGCTTGCCCACAAGTTACGCGTGGAAGCTATGAGCGTGCTGTCTATCATATATGGCTGGACAGGCCTACCTTTGCAGATCAAACTCAAACGTTTCACATAGGCTACACCTTGTGTACAATCACGTACTCTATTTTCTGCACGTCCTTGTTAATTAGTTGTTCTTTAATGCATTATTTATTATTTCGTGATAATTAAGTGTGACGTATCATCTATGCCTATTGAGCCTTTGAATCCTCAAATCTAATAATGTTCTATTTTTTATGTTACAGGTTGCATTTGAGGTATTAATAATGATGACGGGTTGATTTTTTGTCCGGTTGGCAACATATATATGCTTACAATACAAGAATGAAGACTTATAATTAGTAGCTTTCAAATAGTCGTTAAGAATTATTATTTGTTCTATTTAAACATTTGTTATATTTGTTTTAGTTAAATAATTGAACATTTGCGATCGAAGTTCTACTTTTGATCCTTTTTTGAAATGTAATTGACATATATTTTTGAGACTGAATCAATTGAATGCACAATTAGAGAGAATTACAATTGTTGCGTGCCTTACAAGTCCTTATGTCGTTGCACTTTATTAAGTGTTGTTTTTGAATAAATTAGTGTTGCATTTGTTTATTATAAGTGTTGTTTTGGGACGTAACCAGTGTTGCGTTTCCAAAATAAAAATGTTGCATTAATTTCATATAAGTGTTGCTTATCAACATGAAAAGTATTGCATTAGTTCAGGAAGTGTTGCTTTTTTTACATAAGAAATGTTGCATTAGAAGATAAAAAATGTTGCCTTTGCAATTGAAAAAGCGTTGCATAAACATGACCAATGCAACACTATTCAAAAGTGTTGCTTCAGATTAAAAAGTGTTGCATTAAGCGTTGCAATGACCTAATGCAACAAGACCTGATGTAGCACTTGATTAAGTGTTGCATAAACTCTATTGCAACATTTATATGACATTATGCAACAATAGCAAAGTGTTGCTATAGAATCTAAATGTAGTAGTGACCTCATGCAAGCTATAGGGTCTTTGTCTCTGGAAGATAAAGATGCCAAAGCTAGTGGGAGCTCTAGCAATCAAGTTCTTGCTTCAAAGGGCAAGAGGTTCAAGAAGAAGGGAAAGAAAATCAAAAACTTCAAGCAAGTTAATGATGAGTGCCATTATTGCTATGGCATGGGACATTGGCTTAGGAATTGTCCCGTGTATTTGCGAAATATAAGGGAGGGACTCATTACTCCAAAAGGTACAATTCCTAAAGAAATTTATGTTATTGATATAAATTATACTTCCACTACGACATGGGTACTAGATACCGGTTGTGGTTCTCACCTTTGTAATCATTTACAGGGTTTAAGAGATGTGGAGAGGCTTAGCAAGGGAGATGTGGATCTACGCCTTGGAAATGGAGCTCGGGTAGCGGCCGAATCAAAAGGAACTTATGTTTTAGCTTTGCCTAATGGATTTGAGTTGTATTTGCATAATTGTTTTTATGTGCCTACGCTCTCTAAAAACATTATTTCAATCGCCATGCTATACATGGACGGTTTTTGTTTTGTCATTAAGAACAATCGTTGTACTATTTCCAGGAATGATTTGGTTATGGGCCAAGCTTCTTCCATTAATGGCATTTACATTTTAGAGACCTCAAATCCGACGAATGATATTTATAACATTCAATCAAAGAAACTCAAATCAAGTGACCCAAGTGAAGCGTTCATTTGGCATTGTCGATTAGGTCACATAAACGAGAATCGCATCAAAAGATTAATTTCGACTAATGTGATTACACCATTTGATTATTAATCATATGGTACATGCGAATATTGCCTACTTGGCAAAATGACTCGTAATCCTTTTAGTGGTAAAGGGACACGAGCTAGTGAGCTATTGGGACTCATACACACCGATGTATGCGGACCAATGAGTATCACCGCTCGTGGTAATTATGACTACTTTATAACCTTTACCGATAACTTGAGTAGATATGGGTATATCTATTTAATGAAACACAAGAGTGAAGCGTTTGAGAAATTCAAGGAATTTCAAAACGAAGTAGAGAACCAATTGAACAAAAGGATTAAGGCACTACGATCCGACCGTGGTGGTGAATACCTTAGCCTTGAATTTGATTCACACTTGAAAAGTCGTGGTATTATATCACAACTTACTCCACCCGGAACACCACAACTTAATGGTGTTGCCGAAAGGAGAAATCGAACCTTACTTGATATGGTTCGATCCATGATGAGTCAAACCGAGTTACCGAACTCGTTTTGGGGATTTGCGATACAAACCGCAATTCGATCTTTGAACAATAGTCCCACAAAGTCCACTGAAAAGACTCCATGTGAGATGTGGACGGGTAAGATCCCGAATATATCCTATATGAAGATTTGGGGATGTGATGCTTACGTCAAAACTAAGAACGACAACAAGCTTGCCCCAAGATCCGAAAAATGCATCTTTGTAGGTTACCCCTCGACCTCTCGAGGATACTACTTCTACAAACCTCAAGAAAACAAAGTGTTTGTGTCTTGTGAGGCTGTCTTCTTAGAAAGAGAATTTATTTCTAAGAGACAGAGTGGGAGAAATTTTGAACTTGATGAAGTTCAAGAGCCACAAAACGAGGTAGAGACGCAAGAAGATGTTCCTTCGTCGTCTAACGCGGTTGTACCTCCTCCACTAAGAAGGACGGGCCGAGTAATTCGCCATCCCGATCGATATGTGGGACTTATCGAGGAAGATGGAACACTCGATGTATTGCTTATGGAAAGTGATGAGCCCGCCACCTACAAGGCCGCAATCTCTAGTCCAAATTCCTCCTTATGGCTTGAAGCCATGAAGTCCGAAATGGATTCTATGCATGAAAACCAAGTTTGGGACTTGGTAGATTTGCCTAAAGGGGCAAGACCCCTCCAATGCAAATGGATATTCAAGGTCAAGAATGGCATAGAAGGACATGACGATGTCTACAAAGCTAGGCTAGTGGCAAAGGGATTTACCCAAGTCCAAGGTCTCCATTATGATGAGACCTTCGCCCCCGTAGCCATGCTAAGATCCATACGGATTTTGTTAGCGATCGCCGCATTTCATGATTATGAAATATGGCAAATGGATGTCAAAACCGCTTTTCTAAATGGGCATTTAGAAGAGGAGGTGTACATGATACAACCCGAAGGTTTTGTTGATTCTAAAAATCCTAACAAAGTGTGCAAACTTAAGAGATCCATTTATGGTCTTAAGCAAGCATCTAGAAGTTGGAATCATCGATTCAATCATGTTATAAAGGAAAATGGTTTCACTCGAAGTGTTGAGGAACCATATTTATACATGAAATTCAGTGGGAGCAATGTTGTGTTCCTAATCTTGTATGTCGATGACATACTACTCATTGGAAATGATATTCCAATGTTGTCTTCTGTTAAGAAGTGGTTAGGTAACCACTTCCAAATGAAGGATTTAGGAGAGGCACAACGCATATTAGGTATCCGGATCTATAGAGATAGATCCAAGAGGATATTGGCACTAAGTCAAGAGTCTTATGTCGATAAGATTCTTCGACGGTTCAGCATGGACAAATCCAAAAGGGGTTTGTTACCTATGGTAACCGGGACGATATTGAGCAAGACTCAATGTCCCTCCGAACCCCATGATGTTGAACGCATGAAGTTGATCCCTTATGCTTCCGCTGTCGGATCAATCATGTATGCCATGATATGTACACGCCCTGATGTCTCGTATGCCTTGAGCATGACGAGTAGATATCAAGGAAATCCAGGTGAGAGTCACTGGATTGCTGTCAAGAACATCCTTAAGTACTTAAGAAGAACTAAGGACTCTATCCTAGTGTTTGGAGGCGATACTGAGTTGCGTGTTAATGGATACACGGACTCAAGTTTCCAAACAGATAGAGATGACATGAAATCACAAGCTGGTTTTGTTTTCATGCTCAATGGTGGTGCCGTTAGCTGGAGAAGCTTCAAGGAAGCTGTAACCGCGGATTCTACAACGGAGGCTGAGTACATAGCAGCATCAGAAGCTGCCAAGGAAGCTGTGTGGATCAGGCAATTCACGGAAGGTCTAAAAGTAGTACCTACCGCCAATGCCGCCAATGATCCCATCACTCTCTATTGTGATAATAGTGGGACGATCTTCCAAGCTAAAGAGCCAAAGTCTAGTAATAGATCTAGACATGTACTTAGAAAATATCATGTAATAAGGGATTTTATTGAAAGGAAGGAAATTGCGATTTGTAAGGTTGGGACGGATGACAACATAGCCGATCCGCTCACCAAGCCTTTATCGCAGGCTAAGCATGATGGACATGTTACGTCCATGGGACTTAAACGTGTACCAAATTTTTGTTAGATTTTGAAATGAAATAAAAGTATTGTTTTTGTTCATGTTCATAATCACATTTGTCTTTTATCTTTAATTTATACATTGTTATATCCAAACGGGTTGTAGTGACAATTGAACCCCGTTAAAGTGAACTCGGATTAACATAGTATTTGCCCATAGTCACTTGTATGAGGTGACGTCTCGAAGTGACTAGAGTGTGAGGCGATTGATGGCAAGTTCAAGTGCCATAGAGTCATGTGAGATGACTAGTCGATCACATAGACAGACTGTTAGGAACATTTTGTCGGGCCTAATGACCGCTTATAGAGTTCTGGCAAATTTATATAGCCTGGTCGTGGCGAGAGCTACTATAGTATTCAAATGAGTCGATTCTTTTGACTAAAGACTATTCACCTAAGATGGCACAGTTTCAGATTAACTTTGATTTGTGTTACTACGACCTTCGTAAATGGGGTCAAATGGGCATATTTTGGGTTATGATGGCTGTGGCTAGTCGAAGGGAATGAGTGCGATAGGAATTGTCCACCCCTAGTCAGGGTTATAACAATATCTCAGGGCCACTCGAGGAGTAATGAACTGGAAATGCGTGGCCACGCTCGGAAGAAATCCAGAGTGGATAAATCCGGCCAAAACAGTTATTCTCCAGATCGAGGAAACCACTCTCGATATGATCACTTGCAAGTACGACTTGAAAGACACCTTGCATTGAGTGGGAGATAGTAATAGGACAAGAGAATTGGTGACGCACACTTGTCGAGGACAAGTGGGAGATTGTTGGGAAATGTGTCCTCAACAATAGTGCGATTACATGATTTAAATATCATTATTAAATCTCATTTTAAAGAATACAATTGGGAAGTATTTTTACTGTCAACTGGTCAACATATATCGGTAATGATTGGCTGACTAGAGTTTGACATTACTGTCGTGTGACGGTGGTGATCAGTTGACCCCCTAGGTCATACCTATAGGGCAACACTCTTAATTGATCATTTAATTAATTGTATAATGTTACGAGTTAATTAAATTACTTGAAAAATTGACGGACGATTTTGGAAGTAAAATTTACGTATCAAATTGAAATGTGATTAAATGAGATACGGTCTGAGTAATCGAATTGTATCATTACTCGGATGAAATTATTGCTTAAAGAAACAATTGAATTGAATGAATTATTATAAATACGATTTATAAACTGGTGAAATATTTTGGTACAAGTAATTATGAATTACTAAGTTGATTGTTGTATATGACGTATTTTTATTAATACGTTGATTTTTAATATGTTAAAAATACATAACAATTTATGTTACATATGACATGTGACATATTGACATTTGACAAAAATAATATGGAATCCATATTAACATAAGTGCCGAAAATGGGAGGTGGTTTAGGCTAATTATGGTTGATTAAACAAGTGGTAAACATAATCATTCTATATGAGCCTAGCCATGCAACCCTAGTTTGCATTGTGAAGGCAAACAAGGGCATGCATTGGGTAATTCTCTTCCCCCTTTCTTCCCTCCTACCCGGTTTCACCCTAGGAAAGACAAAAGGATTTTTGTCTTATTTTGATAAAAACACTACATGCATTAGTGTAAAAATGATCCATCATTATTCATTCTAACTTCTAAATATTTTAGAAAGAGAAAAACCACTAAAATCCCTCTCCTCTAAACCGGTTTTAGAGAGTAAAAACCAAACAATTTTTGGTTCAATTTTTCACAAGATTAATATTCTACTAGCTCATATAATATTAATTTGATTAAGAATAAGCCTTGGGTATAAAGCTTAGGGAGAGATCCTACACTTGGATCTTGGTTCATCCATAAGGAAAGCTCAAGAACAAAAGAAAAGGAGATTTCTTTTGTGCCCATAAAACCGATACATCCAATGTAAGAATATGATTTCTTCTCTATTTTGTTTATTTGTTTGCATGCATAAGTTCCACCTTTAATTTTATGACAAATTAATTTAAACATATATGAGTATGTTAGTATGTATAAAGATCTACATTTCCTTCAATTGGTCTAATGTGTCCTCAACAATAGTGCGATTACATGATTTAAATATCATTATTAAATCTCATTTTAAAGAATACAATTGGGAAGTATTTTTACTGTCAACTGGTCAACATATATCGGTAATGATTGGCTGACTAGAGTTTGACATTACTGTCGTGTGACGGTGGTGATCAGTTGACCCCCTAGGTCATACCTATAGGGCAACACTCTTAATTGATCATTTAATTAATCGTATAATGTTACGAGTTAATTAAATTACTTGAAAAATTGACGGACGATTTTGGAAGTAAAATTTACGTATCAAATTGAAATGTGATTAAATGAGATACTGATCCGAGTAATCAATTGTATCATTACTCGGATGAAATTATTGTTTAAAGAAACAATTGAATTGAATGAATTATTATAAATACGATTTATAAACTGGTGAAATATTTTGGTACAAGTAATTATGAATTACTAAGTTGATTGTTGTATATGACGTATTTTTATTAATACGTTGATTTTTAATATGTTAAAAATACATAACAATTTATGTTACATATGACATGTGACATATTGACATTTTACAAAAATAATATGGAATCCATATTAACATAAGTGCCGAAAATGGGAGGTGGTTTAGGCTAATTATGGTTGATTAAACAAGTGGTAAACATAATCATTCTATATGAGCCTAGCCATGCAACCCTAGTTTGCATTGTGAAGGCAAACAAGGGCATGCATTGGGTAATTCTCTTCCCCCTTTCTTCCCTCCTACCCGGTTTCACCCTAGGAAAGACAAAAGGATTTTTGTCTTATTTTGATAAAAACACTACATGCATTAGTGTAAAAATGATCCATCATTATTCATTCTAACTTCTAAATATTTTAGAAAGAGAAAAACCTCTAAAATCCCTCTCCTCTAAACCGGTTTTAGAGAGTAAAAACCAAACAATTTTTGGTTCAATTTTTCACAAGATTAATATTCTACTAGCTCATATAATATTAATTTGATTAAGAATAAGCCTTGGGTATAAAGCTTAGGGAGAGATCCTACACTTGGATCTTGGTTCATCCATAAGGAAAGCTCAAGAACAAGAAAGAAAGGTGATCTCTCTTGTGCCCATTAAATCGAAATCACCAATGTAAGAACATGATTTCTCCTCTATTTTTATCATTTGTTTGCATGCATAAAATCCGTATTTAATTTTATGACATATTAATTTCGACATATATGAGTATGTTAGTATGTATAAAGATCTACATTTCCTTCAATATATATAGCAAGTAAATCTAAAACCCACTTCTTCAATTAGAAGGAATGTATTCAATACATGTCTTGAGTTTTGTAGATTCTTGCTATCCTAAGATAATGTGAAACTTAAGAGAGGGTCTTAAGTAGGACATCAATGAGTTGGAATCAATGATTTGATCATGTTTAGTGGGAGTTACGGTAATTTTAATTAGTCTTATATGTGGATGACATATTGATCGTTGGGAATGATTTAAGACTTTTGGAGTAATATAATACATTTTTAATATCTAGATTTATGTAGATAAATCCACATGATATTAGCGTCAAATAATAAGTCTTATGTTGATAAGATTCATGACTAGTTCAATCGAGTTGAAGATATTTGATTGATTCCATTTGCTTTCGCTGCCGAATCAATAAAATAGGAAATGATGTATAACACTTCATATACTTTGAGTATGATAAATTGTTTCAAAATCGAATTTAAGTAATAGTTACCAAGTAAGCCATAAAGATTACCCTTAAGTGCTTGCAGAAGCATTAAGGATGTAAAGCAAAGTGTTTTTTGATGCAATTTTGTGTAAGGGTGTTACATAAATGACAATTGAGATTGCGCATGGTTTCCGACAAAACCATAATCAAAACACATTAGGATGGTTAAGATACTATTGTGGCTATGTTATTTAAGAAATAGATTTGCTAGAATCGTTCTAGGCAATAAAGAACAATGAGAGATATTTACAACGGAAATTGAGTACACTTGCAATCATGAGATGTGCAAGAAGGATGAGTCCGCGCCTTTGTGAAAACAGTGGGAGCTATTCTAAGGCTAGAGGGCCTATGTCTTGATTGGATCTCGACACGTACTCAGAAAGTTTTGTAATGCAAATGTATACATTACAAAGGAAAACGAGTATGTAGTAAGGTTGAGTAAGGTACAAGAAGTTGATAAAACCTACTAACCAAAGCCTTCTCATGGGCTTAACATGATGAATCATGTCATATGTCATTTCAATTGCATTGAGATGAATAACTACATATAAGATGAAAATGGATTATAAAATTATGAAGTAGTAATCAAGTATTGACTATTCATATGATAATCACATTTGTCGTTCGTGTTTTTAAATCTAAAAAAAAAAACTCCTTTTATACTTTGTTACATCCAAATGGGTTGTAGAGACAATATTGAACCCCGTTAAAGTGAATCTGGATGAACATGGTATTCGCCCATAGTCACTTGTATGAGGTGACGTCTCGAAGTGACTAGAGTGTGATGAGATTGATGGCAAGTTCAAGTGCCATAGAGTCATGTGAGATGACTAGTCGATCACATAGGCAGACTGTTAGGAACACTTTGTCGGGCAGTGACCGCTTATAGAGTTATGGCAAATTTATATAGCCTGGTCGTGGCGAGAGCTACTATAGTATTCTAATGAGTCGATTCTTTTGACTAAAGACTGTTCGCCTAAGGTGGCACAGTTTCAGATTAACTTTGATTTGTGTTACTACGACCTTCGTAAATGGGGTCAAATGGGCATATTTTGGGTTATGATGGCTGTGGCTAGTCGAAGGGAATAAGTGCGATAGGAATTGTCCACCCCTTGTCAGGGTTAAAACAATATCTCTGGGCCACTCGAGGAGTAATGAACTGGAAATGCGTGGCCACGCTCGGAAGGTATATATGGTAGATAACTCCGGTCAATCAGTTATTCTCAAGATCGAGGAAACCACTCTCGATATGAGCACTTGCAAGTACGACCAGAAAGACACCTTGCATTGAGTGGGAGATAGTAATAGCACAAGAGAATTGGTGACGCACACTTGTCGAGGACAAGTGGGAGATTGTTGGAATATGTGTCCTCCGACAATAATGCGATCACAAGTGTCGATCATGATGATCACATGTTTAAGTCTCATTTTAAGAATACATGTGGGATGTAAATATTTTACAGTCAACTGGTCCACACATATCGGTAATGATTGGCTGACTAGAGTTTGACATTACTGTCGTGCGACGGTGGTGATCAGTTGATCCCCTTAGGTCATACCTATAGGGAAATACTCTTAATTGATTATTTAATTAATCGTATGCCGATACGGGTTAATTAAATTGCTTAAAATTGACGGATGATTTTGTTAGTAAAGTTAACGTGTCTTATTGTATTTCGATTAAATTAGATACGGTCTAAGTAATCGAATTGTTTTATTACTTGGATAAAATTATTGTTTACGAAACAATTGATATTGAATTGAGATTGAATAAATGATTTACTATAAATACAAGATGTTGTGATTTATAATTGACAAACCATTTTGGTACAAGTAATTACGAATTACTAGTCGATTTTGTAAATGACATATTTTATGAGTATGTTGATTTTTAATATTTTAAAAATACATTACATTGTGACATGTCATGTAACATGTTACATGTGACAAAATTGACAAATGACAAAATAAAATGGACCTCCCATTTTATAGAAATGTACCGAAATATTGAAGGGAGTTAGTGGAAAAATTGTGTAAATTGTTTAAGTGGAAAACACAATCATAAAAAGCTAACTACTAGCCTTGCATGCCTATCATTTTCTTGGGTAGAAAATCTTGCCCATGCATTGGGCACATATACTCCCTCCAACCGGTTTCACCATGAAAAAGAGAGGGTGTTTCCTCTACAATTATTCATTCACTCTTATGATAATTTTTCTAGTGTAAGAAAAATGCATGCTCTCTACAATTTGTCTAAATTCTACAGAAATAAACTCCAAAATAATTCCTCCTCTCCACCGAAATAGTAGAGAGACAAATTAATATTTTGTGTCAAATTTAAGTATGATTAATATTATTACTAGATCAAAATAATATTAGTTTTTATGAGTTTTCCTTGGGTATATGCTTTTGGGAGAGATTCTATACTTGAATCTTTGTTCATCCATTATTTGGAATGCTCAAGAACTAACAAGAAGGAGATCTTGTTGGTGCCCTTATAATCCGAAAATCATATGGTGTGAAAACGATTTCTTCACTTATCTTTTTTAGTTTGCATGCATAAGATTTGTAATTAATTTTATGACTAAATTTATTAGAACATATATGAATATGTTATATAATGAGATATAGATCTCTAACAAGCGGTATCAAGAGCCTTAGGTTGTTTGCATGCAAATCGGTTATAGTTTTTCCGAGTTATACGATTAACATATAAAACTTGTAAATTTGTGATATTATGATATATCACGAAATAAATTATGCATTTTAATGTTTCTGATCCTTAAATGTATTTAGGATATTTTGGTTAATTTATGGGTTTTTATTGTTCATCTTATAAAATAATGACATTAAAAATGTGATTTTATGATAAAAATGTCATTTTCGGACTAAAATTAGCTAAACTTCGAATTTTCTAGTGGTTTTTGGATATGTTTTCACATATATTATTTTTAGATGATCTGTAAATTTTCAAAAGTTTTGGAGTTTTTATGCTCGAAATATGGATTTTTTATGATAAAAATTGAATTTAAATGAAAAATAGGTTAATATGAGATAAATTTCTAATCTGGTCATAAAAACTTAGTATGTTGTCACATGCAATTTTTCAAGATGTGTGTAAAATAATAGGCTATAATGAAGTACTCATGCATGATTTATGAATTTTTGATGAAAAATAGCATAAATAGTGACTTAATTAGTGAATAATTGCTAAAACATACTTCATGACTAAGGAAAAACGTCACATGTTGCATTTTATTATATTTTTCAGATCTAAAATTGAAAAGTTGATGAATATAATTTTTCTCATGTTTTTATGATTATAATTGATAAATCCGATAAAGCGCAACATTGTTTTTCCCGATAAATTTCGAAATTTTTTAACCTAAGTTTTTGAACATTATGAGTGTCATGGTATTTTTCCAGAATATTCATGAGTTTAAAATTTTTAATTTATTTGAAATTTTTATGATTTATTTGAAGTTTATGGCATTATATTGTAATTTTGAGTCCATTAATGAACAATTTTAAGAAATATAAGTTAATTATAGTCAATATGTTAGTGTAGACTAATTTTGAGTCCTAAGTTGGTTAGGGTAATTAACTTGTGCATAAATATGAATTTATGTAATTATTGTGATTTTAAAAGGTTAAATCACGCAAATCCGTAAAAACCGATTAATATACGATATTGGCTCCTTAAAGGCGATTTAGCATAAAATTGGGCATGTTCATACATATTATAATGCTGCATTTTATTTATGATTGTCATATTTTAATTTTATGTAATTTTTGAATTATGTAATTTTTACTTAGTATGGCTTTAGTTTTTAATTGGTATTGCCCGAAATGTATGGGAATATCGATTCGGTTGTAATTTATTGTGATCTCGTATCACCGTTTTGTAATTTAATAGATTTATTTTATTTTAATTACAAATGTATAATAGGAAATTATGTAATTTGTTATGTAATTTATTTATTCCGGAGTTCCTTGAAGACGGTGTCACTCAAGAAGGCGATACATAAAGACGGTGTTACCTCGAGTTGCGTGCCAAAACCGAAGTTCAAGGGATTAATGGAGTTGGTTTCCGAATATGTAATAGTTAATTAGATTTTCTATTTTAGGAAGGCCATACTAGGATTTAATTTATGCTTTGCATTTTATTTATATGTTGCATGCATCGCTAAATCGCCATAACTAAAACATGCATCATCTTTTAATCGAGTTTATCGACCGTGTCAATTATGATTATCGTAGTTCACCGCTTTAGTTCACTTAAAACGTGATAGATAATAAATTGACATGACCTCTCGCTAACAAACAATTGAGACTTAGCCTTACCAAAAAGTAGAAACCATGAAAACCTATTTCGCGAGGGAGTGCACTCGGCCACCCCGGGGTACAAACCTTGTTACGTAGGGGAAGTGGGTGATAAATGTCTATCCACCGAATTCATGTTCATGAGGGTTTTATCGGCTACCGCGTGCCCAAGTTAATGTGAATTTGGATCATGGACACATTTATTCGAAATTTGGGTTGAACTCAACAAAAGTATTGATAAGGGTTTCATCGGCTACCCCGTGCCCTTGTCGGATGTGTTTTGGGCTAAAGATAAATGTTAATGTAATTTTATCGACCGAGAGTTCTAAAAGTAGAATCGATTAAAGAGTTAATCCACCGAGTTATATTGATAAGGGTTTCATCGGCTACCCCGTGCCCAAGTTAATATGAATTTGGATCTCTGAATCATTTATCATAGTTGGGTAGAGGTCACTATGTAAATGCTTTACTTGTTATTTACAAGTATTAATATAACGATGAATGTTTTGTTTTCATTATTCCGTTATCATATTGTTCTATTTCTTTACCACAATTCATATACGATATCATTTCGATTTTTGATTCAAATCTCCATTAAAACATCGTAACTAAAGACAAATATGAATTTGCTTCTAAAACCTCAAATGAACCATTGCTAAGGATCTCTTGTAAAGAGTATAGATAAAAGTTATTCATTATCAAACAGGTTTTTGATTCTTGACTAACACGTCTACTTATAATGGATTGTTTTTCGTATACTTAATTGAATTAAGTACCTTGAAGCGATAAATTGTTTTGGTAATTAGATTTGTCAGAAGTCGTAATTGACCAAAATAACGCAACCACTTCAATGAAAGTTTTAAGACTAAAACGATTGAATTGAAGAGTAGTCTTCATAAGATTCAACTTTGCTTCTCTAAGTAAAGATTCTTTGAAATGAGTGGGAGCATTCTCTTAAACCGTTAAGAAAAGGACGAGGTTCAAGAAGTAAAGATTATAATGGAATTGATTCAAGGTAATGTTAAAAGTAAAGTTATTGAGAATAACGATACTAAACCTATCAATCCCGACCGATAAAGTTTCCATTGTCTTAATTGTTGGACGCTAGAAAGGAAACTACCCCAAATTATTGAAGAATCAACAAGTTAGTTGTGGGACATCTAATGAGACCTTCTTCTTTAAATGTTTATTTGATTGACATAAATTTTGCTAGTACTACTTCGTCAATATTAGAAACCGATGGTGGTTTTCATCATTGCATTTGATACATAGGATGATTAGAATATGACGACTAGCAACAATGATGTTGAGAGATAGAGTCATTGTGTAATCAATCTAGTTTTGGGTTTATAGTTGTACTTAATTATGACTATTAAGTGCATAAACTCTAAATAAGAATATAAACTTGTTAAGATACAAAAGAGGTTTCACTTTTGTGACCCTATACACCATGATTTGATGTATGGCTAGCCCATTATCAAGGTGATTATATTCTAAACCAAACTAGAATGATATATCATGTAGATGATGCAAGACTCAAATTGGTAACCCAAGATTAAACCTTAAATTCTGGAATGATGAACGCAAAGAGTTATCGAGTACTCTTGAAACCATTAGATTGTTAATGGTGTATGCGTATCTTCTATTCAAAGCAAGATATCTCGTGCTTTTTGGTTGAAAAGGAAACCGAGGTTGTAAATCATTGATACAGAATAGGTTGATCATTTTCTTTTACCATCAATTTAAGTTGACACCAATATGTTTACTTAATAAGGTAAAAGGAGAAATCTTTGAAGGAGTTCAAAGAGTTCCATGAATCACGATCAAGTCGTGATGGGATTATCAAAGTGAAGACTTTGATAAGCCAAAGGAAATGTGATATAGAATCACAAGTTAATCTCTCTTAGCACGCATTATGGAATAATGTGTGGTTGGATAAAGAAATCAAACGCTATTCGATATGGTTTAGACTTCTATCAAGTTACTTTGAGTTACTTGATCCTCTTGGGGATTTTTATCATTTTGTATAAATTATTTTTCCACTAAATCTAATACGAGTCATATGAGATATGAAATGGTAGGGTACCATGTTTGTAAGTTTTCAAAAGAAACAAATGCTCATTTTTCTTTACTATAATCACGAGTACAACGGGATTATGGCTCGTGAAGCTGTCTTTCTAAAATACAAGTTTATTTCTAGAAGACAGAGTGGGAGAAATTATTCAAGAGCCACAAAGAATGTTATGTCGCAAGAAACTGGTCTTTCTTGGCTACATGAGACGTTTTGTGTAAGACGTTGTTTCTTCAAAACCTGGGAGGTTAAATTCGTCACTTGTTAAAGATGATAAATTCATGCTACTTTTAAGAAAGTAAAGAGCTTATAACTTACAAAGAAATCATTTGATTCAAGTTGATTACTTCTAGAAAGTAATGAACATATGACTTACATGAGAATGTTTAAGTCACAACTCAATACAAGGCTTAGAGCCATGAAAATCCGAAATAAATTCCAAGTGAATTGTTAGATATCAAAGTTTGATTGGTGGCAAAGGGTTTTGCACTAGTTGAAATGCTTAAGTCTATTTGGATCTTCTTAGGGATTGTGTTTCATAATGAGATATATATATATAGCAAGTAAATCTAAAACCCACTTCTTCAGTTAGAAGGAATGTATTCAATACATGTCTTGAGTTTTGTAGATTCTTGCTATCCTAAGATAATGTGAAACTTAAGAGAGGGTCTTAAGTAGGATATCAATGAGTTGGAATCAATGTTTTGATCATGTTTAGTGGGAGTTACGGTAATTTTAATTAGTCTTATATGTGGATGACATATTGATCGTTGGGAATGATTTAAGACTTTTGGAGTAATATAATACATTTTAATATCTAGATTTATGTAGATAAATCCACATGATATTAGCGTCAAATAAGAAGTCTTATGTTGATAAGATTCATGACTAGTTCAATCGAGTTGAACATATTTGATTGATTCCATTTGCTTCCGCTGCCGAATCAATAAAATAGGAAATGATGTATAACACTTCATATACTTTGAGTATGATAAATTGTTTCAAAATCGAATTTAAGTAATAGTTACCAAGTAAGCCATAAAGATTACCCTTAAGTGCTTGCAGAAGCATTAAGGATGTAAAGCAAAGTGTTTTTTGATGCAATTTTGTGTAAGGGTGTTACATAAATGACAATTGAGATTGCGCATGGTTTCCGACAAAACCATAATCAAACACATTGGGATAATGGTTAAGATACCATTGTGGCTATGTTATTTAGGAAATAGATTTGCTAGAATCGTTCTAGGCAATAAAGAACAATGAGAGATATTTACAATGGAAATTGAGTACACTTGCAATCATGAGATGTGCAAGAAGGATGAGTCCCGCACACTGTGAAAACAGTGGGAGCTATTCTAAGGCTAGAGGGCCTATGTCTTGATTGGATCTCGACACGTACTCAGAAAGTTTTGTAATGCAAATGTATACATTACAAAGGAAAACGAGTATGTAGTAAGGTTGAGTAAGGTACAAGAAGTTGATAAAACCTACTAACCAAAGCCTTCTCATAGGCATTTGTCGTTCGAGTTTTTAAATCTAAAAGAAAAAAACTCCTTTTATACTTTGTTACATCCAAACGGGTTGTAGAGACAATATTGAACTCCGTTAAAGTGAACCTGGATGAACATGGTATTCGCCCATAGTCACTTGTATGAGGTGACGTCTCGAAGTGACTAGAGTGTGATGCGATTGATGGCAAGTTCAAGTGCCATAGAGTCATGTGAGATGACTAGTCGATCACATAGGCAGATTGTTAGGAACACTTTGTCGGGCAGTGACCGCTTATAGAGTTCTGGCAAATTTATATAGCCTGGTCGTGGCGAGAGCTACTATAGTATTCTAATGAGTCGATTCTTTTGACTAAAGATTGTTCGCCTAAGGTGGCACAGTTTCAGATTAACTTTGATTTGTGTTACTACGACATTCGTAAATGGGGTCAAATGGGCATATTTTGGGTTATGATGGTTGTGGCTAGTCGAAGGGAATAAGTGCGATAGGAATTGTCCACCCCCTTGTCAGGGTTAAAACAATATCTCAGGGCCCCTTGAGGAGTAATGAACTGGAAATGCGTGGCCACGCTCGGAAGGTATATATGGTAGATAACTCCGGTCAATCAGTTATTCTCCAGATCGAGGAAACCCTCTCGATATGATCACTTGCAAGTACGACCCGAAAGACACATTGCATTGAGTGGGAGATAGTAATAGGACAAGAGAATTGGTGACGCACATGATACCCGTCGTTGTGAGTACCAAAGATAAAATTTATAATTCCTATTAAAACTAACCTAGGCTAGTGGTAACAGGGTCGAACCACAAGGAGGCAGACGTAATTTCTAGCTGTCTAATAAAAGTCTAAGGTAACAATTGTGGGGGTTGATTTGAATTGGTCTATACTAAGAGTGAATAAAGGCAATAAACTAAAAAGATGGATTTAACAGATAAAGAAGGGGTACTAGGATGGTCGGTTCATTATAGCTTTGCGGCAGCAAAGAAACTAAGTCGGTCTGAATCAAACACAGGTGAGGCGGGAAATAAAGAGGTCCTCTCGGTCCACTCTTAACAAATAGCATCTTTCGATCTCGCTATAGGTCCCTAATATCACTAATACTAACTTTCGTTCTGAAAAGTGACTAACGGTCTAAACTATACCTATCTTTCGATCTTAGCACAGTTTAGTCGATTCAATTGATGGTCTAACAACCTTCCCTATCTTTCGATCTATTGGGTCATCACCGAATTAGGTATCTAACTGGTCGCATGCATTCGATTCGTTAAATACAACAATTAAAATCAATTAAAACGAAATAAAGCTCACGAGGTCAGTCGATCGACCGGATAAGGTGGTCGATCGACCAACACGCTGAGTTCAAAGCCGTGTATAATCTAATGCCGCCTATGCTACAATTCGCCTACATCCTAGCACAAACTATTTAGCTACTCATGCTAAGGGTGAAAAGAATAATAAGACTAATAAAGCAAACAGGGGAATTCATGCTTAAGACAGTAAAACAAATAATTAACATAAACAATGATAACGGTTGCGGGAATCTACTTAGCAGTTCTAAACTATTGATAAAATAAAGATGAACTAAAAGTAGGGCAGAAGAATACCGAATTGCAGAGGAAAGATTAGTTATTAAGAACCGAAAATCCAATGCTCAACAATCCCAAACCCTAACTCACTATCAAGAACCGTATGCGAAAACTTAATGTAAAAATTACTGAATAAAACTTGATTAAGACTTTGAATGAAACTGAATGCTAAACTAGGTATTCTCAGTTACGTTATATAGAAAGTTTACGTAACAATTATTCCAAAACCTAAACTCAATGGGCTTCAAGTTCCTCGGTCTTTTAATTCTCGTCTGGAATAGCAATTGGGTCGATCGACTGAAGGGAATGGTCGATCGACTGGTCTTCAGAAATGAGCTTCGATCCAGAGGTTGGTCGATCGACTAAGGGAGGTGGTCGATCGACTGGATGAGCTGCTACTTGCCTCTTATAAACTCGTGGATTTGTATTTTGGGTCTTGAGATGCGCACCAAGCTCGTTCCTTAAGCAAATACTTCTCGTCACATGCAATGCAGGATACTCGGGGACAGATTTAGCTCGATTTCCGCTGGATTCTTCACATTTCTGCAATAATGTACAAAACACGGAAGTAGACGGAAATAGGGAGAAATGCAGCATAAACTACATGAATGAGCTCTGAAATGCGTGTAAAATGGGATGTAAAACATCATATAAAAGACACGCATCAAACTTCCCCAAACCAAACCCTTGCTTGTCCTCAAGCAAGAACTAGACTCGATCTAATGACCTAATGGAACGAGTTCAATCTCAGAGTGAATTGTCAACTGTAAAGCCTAAACCAATTTAATGCATAACCAACAATCAATTAATAATGTGAATCATGCAAACGAGTTAGAAAGTCGTCAAAAACCACTGAACCGTCAACTGTAGAGACTTATCAAACTGGACTCTCACGGGTCGCTCAAATCACTCAATAAGTACAGGTGAATATATGTAAGATAGAAAGAACTAATTTTGTAGTGACTCTCACCTAACTACGACCTATGAAGACATGCCAGCAATAAAATATGAAAATGATCTCTATGACCGTACATATGCATTCCAACCAAACAGATGACCAATGACACATGCCGAGGTATATATGGGATATGTGAGGTATGGGTAAGAAGAGGCAGAGTATTTTATGGTAAAGTGGAGGTACAGGTGATCAAGCTAGTACCAAAACGGAACCAAACGGCAACATCCAACTTCTTGCTCATAATCAAACGAAACGGTGCCATAGCAAGCACAAAACTCACAATCTCCAAAATACTAAATCAATAAACTCCCCATAAGATATAAATAAAATATGGGAGCAAAAATCGCCAAAAGATAAAAGCTTGAATCATGCGAATTGATTTTTCCTTCTTCTTTCTTTCGAACTCCAGTCGATCGACTATAAATGGCAGTCGATCGACTGCTTTGAACAGTACAGAACCTCTTTTTCTCATTTTTCGATTCATTTTTCATCTTTTTTTTTTCTCTTTTCTATTTCTTTCTTTCCTTTATTTCATCTTCCCAATAACGTCTCAACAGAGCATATGCCACCAAAAATGAGTAACAACCCCAAGAACAGAGACCACTAGCTTGACAAAGGACAGGCTAAATGTAGGATGTAGTAAATGGGACAAAAAGAGAGATTTTCGGCAGTGTGGAGTTTATGGGTAAAATGAGAAAAGGGAAACCTCTACCACATGTGTCAACTAACCACAGACCGAATGCATACAGGTATTAAGTAGATCAAGTTCATATTCATGCAAATTAAGGAAACATGTCTCATAAGGAGTACTACTCACATTCCTAGATAAACCGGTCATGAATGTCACCAGTTATAAGCTCTAAACCTCAGAAAATATGATGTAGCTTGCCAATAATCTAAGTCAAGTCTCAAGTCCAGCAAATAATTAACGAAAACTCGTAGATATGCATTTACGATTCTACTAATAACATGTCAATTAGCAAGGCTCAGGCAAAACGGGTGCAAATGCAAAATCATCATGGAAATACTACCATTCCGACTCGACCTATATGCTAAAATAAACGTGCATGTTTTGAAATTTTTGAAATTTTTCAATTTTTTTTGGAATTTTTGTATATATAAAAGAAATGAAAAAAAAAAAACAATGCAATAACAGAATTAAACGTGAATGCAAGCAAATGATATGCGACGCAAAACCCTTCCCCAAACCAAATCGCACAATGTCCCCATTGTGCAAAATCATATAATAAAGAAAAGAGAAATGGGAATTTGCGAGAAAAGAAATAAAAAAAATAATGACATGAAGTAAAGAAATCAGGAACTCACAAGACTTTAAGCGCAGCAAGGGAAACCTCCCCAAACCAGCGTGAGCTAGGAGGTTTCAGTAGCCAGCAGTGCTACTAATAAGTGCCTGAAAGACAGAGAAAACCACGCATAAAACCGAGAAAACAATTTTTGAAGCGGTAAGATTGTGGACAAATGAGAAAATCAGAAGAAATAAATAAATTGTACGGAAAATAAAGTGGAGTAGAAAGCTCCCTTAAGTCCGCATATCGACCAAACACAGCAGGGGAGAGGTCGTGAATAAGTACAGCAGCAGCAGCGGTCGATCGACCACTTAACCCAGTCGATCGACCAGGTAAACATGAACAGTGTCTCCTGGAACCTGCAGATCAGTCGATCGACCACTGGAACCAGTCGATCGACTGAAAACACTGCTGCAGCCTCATATTTCTTCGTAATTGCTCAATGATTTGAGCTAACAAGCTCTAAATACCTGCAAGTGCACAATAATACGCGCCCAAAATTGCGCAAAACCCAGAATAAAGTCTAAAGTGCATAAAAATCCTAAACAAGCGAAATAAAATGCGAAGTTTTCGCGCACACAAAAGGCAATAAAAATTGTTTTAACAAAGCGAATAAAATGAAGTTTATAACGAGCTCGATCAATTAATAGTTGATCAAGAAGGACCACGGTATGGCCCACTTCGTCGGCTTCTGGCTACTAGAGGTAGCCTCAATGGTGCTCATCTTATCAGCTGCACCCTTCTTAGCTTCAACAGTCGGAGAGCTCAACGGATCAACTTCGTCATCTCCCCAATCAAGGACCTCTTTGGGCTCATCGGACTCCAAATCAGACCATCTCACCTTGGCTGGCTCATCTTCCACTTCCCCATCAGTCCCATAGCTTAGGCATCCAAGACCGCCTCTTGAAACAATCTGCTCTGTCACGGCTGGAGCAACCAGCGGCTCTTCCTTCCCCAAACCAGCTCCTGCAATGTCTAAAACAACAAATTCTTCCTCCTTTTTGCTCCCAGTATGGGGTGGAGGGGTTAGCACAGGAGTAGTAATAGAGACAGGTAAGTCAGGGAGCACAAAGTACGATTTCTTTTCAGAAACCGTATTACAGGTGACAGGCCACATGGGGTCCTTCTTTTTAGCAGGTTGGGCAAAAATGATAGAATGTTTCCCAACTTTGAAGGTCAAAGTTCCGGAGCCTACGTCAATAATCGCTGCACCAAGTGTGTAGAAACTAGCCTACCTAGGATGATCGGTATATGGGCATCCTCGGGCATGTCAAGGACAACAAAGTCAACAGGGAAGAAAAACTTCCCTATTTGGGTGGTATGTCCTCTAGGACTCCTATAGGCTCGACCGCAGATCGGTCAGCCATCTGAACTGTCATGTCTGTGATAGCAAACCGGGTCAACTTAAGCTTCCTAGCTAGACTCAAGGGCATGACACTTATACTAGCCCCTAAGTCACATAATGCCTTTTCGATGGAAAAGGTACCTATGTTGCAAGGAACAGAAAAACTGCCCGGATCCTCTAACTTATGGGGCGCAGTGTGAGACAAGTAGGAGCAAGACTCTTTAGTTAACGCAACAGTGTGAACATGTTCAAGCGATTTTTTCTTTGACAATAACTGTTTCATAAATTTAGTGTATCTTTGGCACTTGGTTAACTAACTCAAGGAAGGGTACACGAACATTCAAGCTACGAATAACTTTCTCAAACTTCTTTGAAAGATACTGTTCCTTCGTCGGCACTAGTCTCTCCGGATATGGGGCTGTAAGAAGTACCTTAGCCCTTTCCTCTAAGTTGCGCATGCCGGCATCCGTGGACTTAGGCTGGAAGTCCGTCACCTTCTCTTTGTTGAAACTTGACCCCTCTTCAGATCGTCTCAAATGTGAGCCATTGACCGTCATTGGGTCAAACTTCGGAACCGGGACGGACCCATCAGCACTCGGGTCTGGTCCTAACACCTTCGGGATTGTCGAACTTCGGAACAAATGGTCTCGCAGATTATTTGGCATTAAAGGACGAAATTCCTCAGCATCAGCAGCGATCTCAGTCGATCGACCATTGTCCTTAGTCGATCGACCGAGATGTCTGATTCCGAAGCTCCGTAATCCGTGCTTGGTCGATCGACTAGGTATATCGATCGATCGACGATATACCTGGTAGCGGTTGTTTCTTTGATTTATTCGTTGAAGCTTTCTTTTGACTTGTTTCCGGCTCATCTTTTTCAACAGCGTCCTCGACCATGGCAGGACCCTCAAGGGTGGACCCGCTCCTCAAAGTGATGGCATTTAAGGTCTCCTTTTGGTCAATTTGGGTCGGCAAGTGTCCGGGAGCTCGAGTGTTACTTTTGCTAGCCAATTGAGCAATTTGGCTCTCTAGTAGCTTCATCCCGTCCTCTCTTGCTTGGGACTCCTTTAGCAACAAGTTCTTAAGCTCTGAAAATTCAGAATTCTGCGATTGTTCTGCTTTGCGGCACATAGGGAGGTTTCGATATTGTTGTTGCTTTTGATGAGGGGGCACATAAGGTTCTTCTTTGCGGCGGAGCTTGAGTTGGATTTAGGACATTTTGGCTCCTCCAACTCACGTTTGGATGGGTATTCGGCTCATAGTAGGTGTTGGTCTGCCTATAGTGTTGAAAGGCAGCACAAGACTCAAAGGGACTAGGCGGTTCTTGAAACATGTCCCTCGGCTCCACACCTTTCGAGGCACGAAAGGACCGTCTCGACACAAAGCATTTACTTGGTACATCCCACCTTTAGAAGCTCCTCCTAGTTCATACTTGTCAAATCTCGCAGTGAGAGCCTCAAGCGCGCAAAGAACAGAGGAAGATTCAGCAGACTCTCCTCCGATTCCCTCCGGAATTTCCATACCCACCTTGTGGGTGGCTAGATCGTCAATGATCTTCCACCCCTTGGTTGCTCCCAAATTCTCAGCAAATCGGCCATTGGGCTGCAAAAAGATCCAAAATGGCCCTCGATCGTCGACAACCCATTGTAGAAATGATTGCACAAGCTCCACTTTTCGAACCCATGGTGCGGTATGGTTCGCACCGACTTCTTGAATCGGACCCATGCCTCGTGGAAGTTCTCATATGGCCCTTGTTTAAAGCCCGTAATTTGAGCTCTAATAGCAATCGTCCTTGAAGCAGAAAAGTACTTCTTGTAGAATGCCAATGCCAATGAATTCAATCGGTGATCCCGAACAGTTCGGTCCAAATCTCTATACCACTCCCTTGCAAAGCATCACGAAGGAGAAGATGAACATGGTCTCCTTGATGATCGGTCTTGGGTCACGCATACTGGTGGGGGTATGGAACAATGATGAGTCAATAAAGGTCTCCATATGCTTTGCATCTTCATTTGCGGCTCCCCGAATCGGTTCTTCTCAACCATGCTAATGTATGAAGGCTTTGGTTCGAACTTCCTGGCATCTCCTGGTAATTCGAACCCCTTATATAAGTTTTCACCGGTTTCGGTTCGAATGACTAGCTATACTCGCTTCCTCGGCCATGTCCGGAATTTCGGAAAAGTAAATGCGTCTCGGTGAAGAAGTGGAAACGGGCGAAGACGGTGGATTTTCCTCGAACAGCTCGTTCTCGTAGAAGCTAGAACGAGAACTAGGCTCTTCCTCTAACTGTTGCTCTTGAAATAATCTCCTCTTTACGTGCAAGGATCTTTCAATCTCAGGATCGAATGGTAGTAGTGGACCACCCTGCGACCTGCGCATAAGAAGAAACTACAAATAGAATGTAAGAAAAGTTTAAGGAACAGATGTCCCTTAAACTAAAGAAAGACTAAAATAAAAACGACTAAAAATTAGAACTATTGCCTCCAAGAACTTAATTGCGCCAAAATTTGATACCCGTCGTTGTGAGTACCAAAGATAAAATTTATAATTCCTATTAAAACTAACCTAGGCTAGTGGTAACAGGGTCGAACCACAAGGAGGCATACGTAATTTCTAGCTGTCTAATAAAAGTCTAAGGTAACAATTGTGGGGGTTGATTTGAATTGGTCTATACTAAGAGTGAATAAAGGCAATAAACTAAAAAGATGGATTTAACGGATAAAGAAGGGGTACTAGGATGGTCGGTTCATTATAGCTTCGGCGGCAGCAAACTAAGTCGGTCTGAATCAAACACAGGTGAGGCGGGAAATAAAGAGGTCCTCTCGGTCCACTCTTAACAAATAGCATCTTTCGATCTCGCTATTGGTCCCTAATATCACTAATACTAACTTTCGTTCTGAAAAGTGACTAACGGTCTAAACTATACCTATCTTTCGATCTTAGCACAGTTTAGTCGATTCAATTGATGGTCTAACAACCTTCCCTATCTTTCGATCTATTGGGTCAGTCACGAATTAGGTATCTAACTGGTCGCATGCATTCGATTCGTTAAATACAACAATTAAAATCAATTAAAACGAAATAAAGCTCACGAGGTCAGTCGATCGACCGGATAAGGTGGTCGATCGACCAACACGCGGGTTCAGGCCGTGTATAATCTAATGCCGCCTATGCTACAATTCGCCTACATCCTAGCACAAACTATTTAGCTACTCATGCTAAGGGTGAAAAGAATAATAAGACTAATAAAGCAAACAGGGGAATTCATGCTTAAGACAGTAAAACAAATAATTAACATAAACAATGATAACGGTTGCGGGAATCTACTTAGCAGTTCTAAACTATTGATAAAATAAAGATGAACTAAAAGTAGGGCAGAAGAATACCGAATTGCAGAGGAAAGATTAGTTATTAACAACCGAAAATCCAATGCTCAACAATCCCAAACCCTAACTCACTATCAAGAACCGTATGCGAAAACTTAATGTAAAAATTACTGAATAAAACTTGATTAAGACTTTGAATGAAACTGAATGCTAAACTAGGTATTCTCAGTTACGTTATATAGAAAGTTTACGTAACAATTATTCCAAAACCTAAACTCAATGGGCTTCAAGTTCCTCGGTCTTTTAATTCTCGCCGGAATAGCAATTGGGTCGATCGATTGAAGGGAATGGTCGATCGCTTGGTCTTGATGAAATGAGCTTCGATCCAGAGGTTGGTCGATCGACTAAGGAGGTGGTCGATCGATCGGATGAGCCGCTACTTGCCTCTTATAAACTCGTGGATTTGTATTTTGGGTCTTGAGATGCGCACCAAGCTCGTTCCTTAAGCAAATACTTCTCGTCACATGCAATGCAGGATACTCGGGGACGGATTTAGCTCGATTTCCATTGGATTCTTCACATTTTCGCAATAATGTACAAAACACGGAAGTAGACGGAAATAGGGAGAAATGCAGCATAAACTACATGAATGAGCTCTGAAATGCGTGTAAAATGGGATGTAAAACATCATATAAAAGACACGCATCAGCACACTTGTCGAGGACAAGTGGGAGATTGTTGGAATATGTGTCCTCCGACAATAATGCGATCACAACTGTCGATCATGATGATAACAAGTTTAAGTCTCATTTTAAGAATACATGTGGGATGTAAATATTTTACAGTCAACTGGTCCACACATATCGGTAATGATTGGTGACTATAGTTTGACATTACTGACAAATGCGACGGTGGTGATCAGTTGATCCCCTTAGGTCATACCTATAGGGAAATACTCTTAATTGAGTATTTAATTAATCGTATGCCGATACGGGTTAACTAAATTGCTTAAAATTGACGGATGATTTTGTGAGTAAAGTTAACGTGTCTTATTGTAATTCGATTAAATTAGATACGGTCTAAGTAATCGAATTGTTTTATTACTTGGATAAAATTATTGTTTACGAAACAATTGATATTGAATTGAGATTGAATAAATGATTTATTATAAATACAAGATGTTGTGATTTATAATTGACAAACCATTTTGGTACAAGTAATTACAAATTACTAGTCGATTTTGTAAATGACATATTTTATGAGTATGTTGATTTTTAATATGTTAAAAATACATTACATTGTGACATGTCATGTAACATGTTACATGTGACAAAATTGACAAATGACAAAATAAAATGGACCTCCCATTTTATAGAAATGTACCGAAATATTGAAGGGAGTTAGTGGAAAAATTGTGTAAATTGTTTAAGTGGAAAACACAATCATAAAAAGCTAACTACTAGCCTTGCATGCCTATCATTTTCTTGGGTAGAAAATCTTGCCCATGCATTGGGCACATATACTCCCTCCAACCGGTTTCACCATGAAAAAGAGAGGGTGTTTCCTCTACAATTATTCATTCACTCTTATGATAATTTTTCTAGTGTAAGAAAAATGCATGCTCTCTACAATTTGTCTAAATTCTAGAGAAATAAACTCCAAAATAATTCCTCCTCTCCACCGAAATAGTAGAGAGACAAATTAATATTTTGTGTCAAATTTAAGTATGATTAATATTATTACTAGATCAAAATAATATTCGTTTTTATGAGTTTTCCTTGGGTATATGCTTTTGGGAGAGATTCTATACTTGAATCTTTGTTCATCCATTATTTGGAATGCTCAAGAACTAACAAGAAGGAGATCTTGTTGGTGCCCTTATAATCCGAAAATCATATGGTGAGAAAACGATTTCTTCACTTATCTTTTTTAGTTTGCATGCATAAGATTTGTAATTAATTTTATGACTAAATTTATTAGAACATATATGAATATGTTGTATAATGAGATATAGATCTCTAACACATGGTCGATCGACTGAAGATGCTGCTAACAACGAGCCTTTCCGTCCTCCTTTACCTGATAAGTTGAGGGAATTTTTGTTCGGGGGTAAGACGACCCCGCAATTTTTGAAGCAAGCTCCCAATGCTGAGGGGACGATTCCAGCTCTGAAATTTGACCCGACAACGGTCAATGGTTCATTCTTGACTCGGTCTGAAGAGGGTTCGAGCTACAACAAAGATAAAGTAGTGAACTTTCAGCCCAAATCCACTAATGCTGGTATGCGTGATATTGAGGAGAGGGCCAAGTTACTTCTGACGGCCCCATATCCAGAGAGACTAGTGCTTTCGAAGGATCAGGTATCTTTCGAAAAATTTAAAGTTGTTGTTAGAAGTTTGAATGTTCAGGTTCCTTTTCTAGAGCTAGTTAATTAAGTACCTGCTTATATGAAATTCATGAAGCAATTATTATCTAAAAAGCGGTCACTTGATAAGGTCGAGTCAGTTGCTTTAACTGAAGAGTCTTCTTCTTATTTGACTCACACTGCTCCTCACAAGTTAGCTGACCCTGGTAGTTTTTCTGTTCCTTGCAAAATTGGTACCTTCTCAATTGAGAAGGCATTATGTGATTTAAGAGCTAGTATCAGTGTTATGCCTTTGAGTCTAGCTAGGAAATTGGGATTGACTAAATTTGCGGTCACAAATATGACAGTGCAGATGGCTGATCGTTCTAGGGTCCAGCCGGTAGGAGTCTTAGAGGATATTCCTGTGCAAATTGACCGATTCTTTTTCCCGGTTGACTTTATTGTTTTGGACATACCAGAGGATGTTCAGATCCCAATTATATTGGGTAGACCATTTTTGCACACAGCTGGTGCAATAATTGATGTAGGGAATAAGAATCTCTCCTTCAAGGTGGGGAAGCAGGCAATTGTTTTTGCCCAAACCCCCATAAAGAAGGACGCTATGTGCCCTGTAACTTGCAATGTTGTGTCTGATAAGAAATCCTATGTTGTGTTACCTGACATTCCTGCTTTAGTACCTGTGCCTATTCCTGCTATAACACCTCCGCCCCAGATTGGGAGCAATATGGAGGAAGATTCTTCTGTTTTGACTATTGTAGGAACTGGTTTGGGGAAGGAAGAACCACCCGTTGTTCCAGTTGTGAAGGAACCAATTACTCAGAGAGGTGGATTGGAATGTCTTAGTTACGGCACGAGATGAGGAACCAGGAGGAGAGCCCAACGAAGCAAGAGCCGAGGAAAGTGTCGGAGTATGACTTGGAGTTCAATGAGTAGGATGATCCAAGAGCTTGGGAGGTTGCTAGAGTGGAGATGACCCGCCGAGTATTCCAGATGTTGGAATAGAATGGAGACTGCCGAGGAGATTCGCACCGTGGAGGAACTTTCTATAGCCAGAAGCCGTGGTCGGAGCTATTCCGCAGCTTGGGTGGATGAACTATTCATTTCATAGGCTTTTTAAGACCATTTTATTGCTGTTTTTAGACTATTTACTGCTTTGGTTTGCGCGAGACTTCGCTTTATTTGGTTTGCATAGGATTCTATAGACTATAGACTTTGCATTTGGGTTTAGCGCAATTTTGTGCACGTTATTATGTGCAATTTGCAGGTTTTAGACCAAGTTAACTCAATTTATTTAGTTAATTCGAAGAAAGTACTGTTTCGTCAAGTAAGTCAGTCGATCGACCAATACCAGTAGTCGATCGACCACTATTGCTGTTGTACCTGTTTCGCGATCATTCCTCTGCTGTGTTTGGTCGTTTTGCGGAGCACGAAAGGGAGTACCTTATGGTAGCACTTCTAGCTACTGAAACCTCCTAGCTCACGCTGGTTTGGGGAGGTTTCCTTTTACGCTTAAAATCTTGTGAGTTTCCGAGTTCCTTTTCATGTCTTATTTAGTTATTTATCGCAAAAATCTTATTTCCCTTTTGTTTCTTTTATATGATTATGCACAATGGGGACATTGTGTTATTTGGTTTGGGGAAGGGTTTTGCGTCGCATTTGCATTGTTTTTATTACACGTTTATTGCATTTCTGCTTGCATTGTATTTATTTTCTATATATACAGAATTCAAAAAAAAAACATTGAAAAAATCCCAAAAATTCAAAAACTTTCACGTTTATTTTAGCATGTAGGTCGAGTCAGAACGGTAGTATTTCAATGATGACATTGCATTTTTAGTTGTTTATGCCTAAGCCGTGCTTAATTGACATGTTATTAGTAGAATCACATATGCATATCTACGAGTTTTTGTTAAATTACTTGCTGAATTTGAAATTTGACTTTGAATTTTGGCAAACTACATCATTTTCTGAGTCTTAGAGCTTTATAACTGGTGTCATCCATGACCAGTTTATTTAGGATGTGAGTAGTTACTCCTTATGAGGCATGTTACATAAATTTGCATAAATATGAACTTAATCTGCGTAATACCTGTATGCATTCGGGTTTGTGGTTTGTTGATACATGTGGTAGAGGTATCTCCTTTATTCCGTTTTACCCATGAGCCCCTCATAGCCAAATTGCCTATTTTGTCCCAATTAGCTACAATCTATAATCTATCCTACCCTTGCTGAGCTAGTAGGGATAGTCGTTCGGGAATATTTTATTGCATTTTGGTTTTTATGTCTCGTGTTGAGAATATGTTGGTGAAATGTTGAAGGGAAAGAAAAGAGAAAAAAAACAGAAACAGAAATCGAAAAACAATATTTCTTGGTCGATCGACTAGCCCAATTAGTCGATCGACTGATCGCTGCAGTAGTGTAAGAAAAGAAAAATCACATGATTGGATTTATTATTGTTTGGTGATTTTTATTCCCATGTTGCTATTTATATTATTTGGGGAATTAATATATTGTGGAATTGTGAGATTAGTGCTTGATATTTAGCACCATTTCGATTGAAATCTTGAGTATGAAATTGGAATATTTTATAGTTTGGTTTTCAGTAGTTACTAGCTTGGCTTTAACTCCTCTTATCCAAATTCATCTTAGCCCCTTCTTACCCATTACCTCACTTACCCATAATCGCCTCGGCATGTGTCATGGTCTTTAATGGTTGGAATGCATATGTACGGTTGTAGAGATCATTTTCATATTAGATTGCAGGCATGTTCTTATAGGTCGTAGTTAGGTGAGAGTCATTACAAAATTACTTCTTTCTATCTTTTACATATATTAACCTATGCTTATTTGTGTGATTTGAGCGACCCGTGAGAGTCCAATTAGATAAGTCTCTACGGTCAACGGTTCGGCAGCTTTTAACGACTTCATAACTCGTTTGCATGATTCATATTGCTAGTTGATTGTCAATTGTTGCATTAAATTGGTTTAGGCTTTACAATTTGCATTTCGCTCTAAGAATGAACGCGTTTCATTAGGTTCTAAGATCGAGTCTCGTTCTTGCTTGGGGACAAGCAAGGGTTTGGTTTGGGGAAGTTTGATGCGTGACTATAATATGATGTTTTAAACCCTATTTTACACGCAATTCAGAGCCATATTATGTAGTTTACACTACTATATTCCCTATTTCCGTCTACTCTCGTGTTTTTATGTAATATTGCAGATTATTGCGAAAATGGGTAGATAATGGACCAAATCTTGACCCCAAGAGCTAACATTAGGAAGGACATAAATATTTGACTCGGACTTGAAGTTTAGGATGCGTTTCAAGGTCTAAAGATAGCAAAAGCATGGTTGCGTACAAATTGCAAAGCTTAAACAAGCAAAGAATCGCTTCACATTACTGCAGACTACTTAAAATGGCTATATATCGATTTCTAGATCTGATAATCGAGTGATTCTAATTGGAGGTGAAAGCTTATCCTCTTAGCTTTCCAACGCCGCGTAGAACACCTGATTTGACCAAGTAACGAAGAAATGGCAGCTGTTTTAAGATCGGTGCGCGCTGCAGAATTCGTCAGAATGCATTACTGTACAACACCTTTGGTCGATTTACTGGTCCTAGTAGTCGATCGACCACACCACGACTCTGACGTGAAATTAAAAGAACGAGAATTAGAAGCCCATTGCAATTAGGTTTTAGGAAATAAGAGTCACGTTAAACTCCTATATAACGTGACCTCATTCATCGAGATAAGGGGATCGGGAATTCAAAAAAAAGACTCTTCTTGATTCAATTTTATTGTTTCAATTATCATTCATTCATTAGTTTAGTTTTCAATAAAAGTTCTTTTTGCATTCGGAATTGCTTCCTGCCCTTTTTAATTCGGTAATCCTCTTTTAATTTCAGTTTACTTTAATTCTTTTGTTAGATTAGAATTGATAGAATAGCATCCCAAACCCTTAATTCAATTATTGCAAGTTTATTATTCAATTACGTTAATTATGCCTTATTTAATTGTTGTCATCAATTTCGTAGTTGTTGTTAAATTTACCATGAGCGATTAAATTCACCTGCTAAGATGTTAGGAATCAGAGTGTAGACGGCGTAGAATAGGTAGAGACTGAGTCGGGTATGGTCGATCGACTGACCTTGTTGGTCGATCAAATGTACCCGTTGGTCGATCGACTGGCTTAACTGGTCGATCGACTGGCTTAACTGGTCGATCGACTGCATCGTGTTAGATTAGCACCGTTTCAATGTTTTAACTGCAATAATAACGAGGAGACCGAGAGGAGACTTGTTAAATACTTAGGAATTGACCGACCCAGAAGATCGAGAGAGAGGGAAGGGAAATAAACTAATAATTGAAACGACTAAATTACGCTAAGATCGAAAGATAAGTAATTTAGGCTTTAGAAATCACTTTTCGGGGCGAGAGCTAGTATTAGTGAGACCTAGGGACCAGTAGCATAGGCTGAAAGGCGCTTCTAGTTAAGTTGGACCGAGAGGACTTCTTATTTGCCCATCTACATGATTTTTATCAGACTTACCTAGGATTTCCGCCGTCAAAACAGCAGTGAACCGATCGTCTTAGGTCCCTTTTAGTCATTGTTCACATCCTTTTACTTTATTCGCATTTTTTATTCGCTTTATTTTTAGATTTATTTTATTTTCATTCATTAGTTATAGCTCAAAATCAACCCCCCCCCCCCCCCCCATCACTTATAGACTAAATTTAGGCAACTAATAATTCCCTACCTCCCTGTGGTTCGACCCTGCTTACCACTAGCTTATGTTAGTAGTATTTAGGTTATAAATATTATTTTTGATACTAAACGACGGTATCAGTGTCTTAGGAAGTCGAGTCTCGAAGTTTAAGAGAGAGGTGAGGGGGCGGACGCTCCCGTAAAGATTATGGTGTGTGATGGTGGGTATTTATAGAGAAATGTGGGGTGGTAGGTCGGTTGAGTTTGCTTAGAGGCTAAGCAGGATAGCCCATTTAGGCGCGAGGCACCTAGTGATCCAAATGGGTGTACTGTCCTTTTCGCAAATTTGGATTTTCCATTTGTTCTAACCAATGTTTTGTTGGTTGTGATTTGTGGTCTTATATGGTTGCTTAGCCGTGTATGCATGCTCTTGGGTGTTATTTGGGGTAGGTATTTTGTGTTCTTGACTCGGGTTTGACCCGTGTGAATCGAAATTTGAATTTCGAGTCGGTTTTTGGCTCGGTGTCGGTTTTGACTCTAATTAGGTTCACTTTAATGCAAATGGCATGATAAAGACATTCATGTCATTATTTTTTACATTCCTGATTTGGGTTGACTCAGGTTTGTTGGAGTAAGTGTCCCCGACAATAATGCGATCACAATTGTCGATCATATTGATCACATATTTAAATCTCATATCAAGAATACGAAAGGGATGATACATTACATATATAGTCAACTGGTCCACACATATCGGTAATGATTGGTTGACTAGAGTTTGACATTCTTGTCATGCGGACGGTGGTGATCGATTGATCCCTTGAGGTCACACCTAAAGGACGATTCCCTTAATTGAAAAGGTTAATTAATTGTATGTCGTCTGATTAATTAATTCCTTAAAATTGAACAAATTATTATCATAAGAGAGAAAATGACATCTTATTATAATGTGATTAAATAAGATTTTATTTAGTAATTTAAGAAGTTATATTACTAAAATTAATCGGTGTTTGCGAAACACGCGAGATGAGAATGATAAGTTAGTCATAATTACAAGATGTTGTGAATTATACTAACTAGTATTTAAATGACCATTTTATGTGAAAGTAATTTTGAATTACTAGTCAATTTGTTAAATGTGATTTATTTAATTTGTAAATGATATTTAATTTGTTAAATATGCATTTTAAATTAAAACATGACATAAGACATGTCACATGACATACAATTGTACAATTGACAAAAATAAAATGGACTCCATATTACACATATAAACCGAAATATTGGTGGGCATTTTAGAAGTTTTGTCTTATTCATTTCTCTTATTCATTTGTCTATGACACTTGATAGTGACATGACTATAGACAAAGGCTTACACAATTTATCTTGTGAAGACAAAAAGGAAAAAGAAAAAATGGTCCAAAAAGACCTCCCACCCACCGGTTTTGAATAGAGCACCATTGAGAGTTTTTTCTCTCAATAATTCATTCTCTCATATTTTTATGAAAATCACTACCTTCTCTCTCTTGTTCTTCATAAAATTCATTTTTATGAATCTAATTTGTACAAATCAATCACTAATAATACTAGTAGTAGTATATGAGTATTTGTAATCGATTTTAAGGTAAACCACATTACAAATATCTAGTACATGTTAGTTTGTGGGATTTTGGGATAGTGTTGGGTGCTACTTATTAGAGGGCTTCTATTTTGAAGTCATGAATGTTCATCCATTATTGGAAAGCTCAAGAACTAACAAGAAGGAGATCTTGTTGGTGCCCATAAATGACCGAAATTTAGATGGTGAGAAATCGGTTTTCTTATCTCTTCTTATTTAGTTTGCATGCATAAGATCAACAATTTATTTTATGACTAAATAAATTTTAACATATATGAATATGTTGAGTATAATGAGATATAGATTTCTAACAAGCGGTATAAAGAGCCTTAGGTTGTTTGCATGCAAATCGGTTATAGTTTTTCCGAGTTATACGATTAACATATAAAACTTATAAATTTGTGTTTATTATGATATATCACGAAATCAATTATGCATGTTAAAGTTTCTGGTCCTAAAATATATTTAGGATATTTTGGTTAATTTATGGATTTTTAGTGTTCATTTTATATAATAATGGCATTAAAATGTGATTTTATGATAAAAATGTCATTTTTTGACTAAAATTAGCTAAACTTTGATTTTTCCAGTGGTTTTTGGATATGTTTTCACATATATTATATTTTGATGACCTGTAAAGTTTCATAATTTTATGAGTTTTATGCTCGAAATATGGATTTTTCATGATAAAATCGAATTTAAATGATAAAATAGGTTAATATGAGTAATATTTCGAATCTGGTCATAGAAATTTAGTATGTTGTCACATGCAATTTTACAAGATGTGTGTAAAATAATTGGCTATAATGAAGTCTTTATGTATGACTTATGAATTTTTGATGAAAAATAACATAAATAGTGACTTTAATTAGTGAAAAATTGCTAAAACATACTTCATGACTAAGGAAAAACGTCACATGTTGCATTTTATCACCTATTTCAGATCTAAATGTGAAAAGTTAATAAAAATAATTTTTCTCATATTTTTATGGTAATAATTGATAAATCCGATGAACTGCAACATTGTTTTTCTCGATAAATTTCGAAATTTTTAACCTAAGTTTTTGAATATTATGAGTGTCATGGTATTTTTCCAGAATGTTCATGAGTTTAAATTTCAAATTTTGAATTTATTTGAAATTTTTATGATTTATTTGAAGTTTATGGCATTATATTGTAATTTTAAGTCCTTTTATGAACAATATTAAGAAATATAAGCTAATTATTGTCAAATGTTAGTGGAGACTAATTTTGAGTCCTATGTTGGTTAGGGTTAAATCACGCAAATCCGTAAAAACCGATTAATATACGATATTGGCTCCTTAAAGGCGATTTAGCATAAAATTGGGCATGTTCATACATATTATAATGCTGCATTTTATTTATGATTGTCATAATTTTATTTTATGTAATTTTGAAATTATGTAATTTTACTTAGTATGGCCTTAGTTTTTTTTTAATTGGTATTACCCGAAATGTATGGGAATATCGATTCGGTTGTAATTTATTGTGATCTCATATCACCGTTTTGTAATTTAATAGATTTATTTTATTTTAATTACAAATGTATAATAGGAAATTATGTAATTTGTTATGTAATTTATTTATTCCGGAGATCCTTGAAGACGGTGCCACTTAAGAAGGCGATCCATTAAAGACGATGTTACCTCGAGATGCGTGCCAAAACCGAAGTTCAAGGGACCAATGGAGTTGGTTTCCGAATATGTAATAGTTTATTAGA
Source organism: Silene latifolia (assembly GCF_048544455.1). Taxonomy (NCBI): domain Eukaryota; kingdom Viridiplantae; phylum Streptophyta; class Magnoliopsida; order Caryophyllales; family Caryophyllaceae; genus Silene; species Silene latifolia. The sequence goes on from NC_133529.1 coordinate 77,249,800, forward strand.
TTTACTATTTTTAGGAAGGCCATACTAGGATTTAATTTATGCTTTGCATTTTATTTATATGTTGCATGCATCGCTAAATCGCCATAACTAAAACATGCATTATCATTTGATCGAGTATTTCGACCGTGTCAATTACAATTATCGTAGTTCACCACTTTAGTTAACTTAAAACGTGATAGATAATAAATTGACATGACATCTCGCTAAAAATAAACAATTGAGACATAGCCTTACCAAAAAGTAGAAACCATGAAAACCTATTTCGTGAGGGAGTGCACTTTGCTTTACCGGGGTACAAACCTTGTTACGTAGGGGAAGTGGGTGATAAATGTCTACCCACCGAATTTATAAAAATGAGGGTTGTTTTCGGCTTTACCGATGCCCAAGTTGATGTAAATTTGGATCATAGACACATTTATTCGAAATTTGGGTTGAACTCAACGAAAGTATTCTCGACGGTTGCCGGATGTGTTTCGGGCTAAAGATAAATATTAATGTAATTTTATCGACCAAGAGTTCTAAAAGTAGAATCGATTAAAGAGTTAATCCACCGAGTTATATTGATGAGGGTTGTATTCGGCTTTACCGATGCCCAAGTTAATATGAATTTGGATCTTGGAATCATTTATCATAGTTGGGTAGAGGTCACTATGTAAATGCTTTACTTGTTATTTACAAGTATTAATAAAACGATAAATGTTAAGTTTTCCACTATTCCGTTATGATATTGTTCTAATTCTTTACGACAATTCATATACGATATCATTTCGATTTTAGTTCAAATCTCCATTAAAACATCGTAACTAAAGACAAAATTTGAATTTTTCTTCTAAAAACCTCGTATTATCCATTGTAAGGATCTCTTGTGAAGAGTATAGATAAAAGTTATTCGTGATCAAAAGGGTTTTTGATTCTTGACCAACATATCTACTTATAATGAATTGTTTCTCATATGCTTAATTGAGTTAAGTACTTTGAAACGTTTTGGTAACTAGATTTGTTTGAAATCAAAATTGACCAAAATACCGCAACCACTTCAATGAAAGTTTTAAGACTAAACAAATGAATTGAAGAGTAGTCTTCATGAAATTCAATTTTGCTTCTCTAAGCAAAGATTCATTGAAATGAGTGGGAGCATTCTCTTAAACCGTTAAGAAAAGAACGAAGTTCAAAGAAGTAAAATTAGAATGGAATTGATACAAGGTAATGTTAAAAGTAAAGTTATTGAGAATAACGATACTAAACCTATCAATCCCGACCAATAAAGTTTCCATTGTCTTAAATGTTGGACACTAGAAAGGAAACTACCCCAAGTTGTTAAAGAATAAGCAAGTTAGTTGTGGGACATCTAATAAGACTTAGTTCTTTATTTATTTGATTGACATAAATTTTGCTAGTACTACTTCGTCAATATTAGAAACCGGTGGTGGTTTTCATCATTGTACTTGATACATAAGATGATTAGAATATGACGACTAGCAACAATGATGTTGAGAGATAGAGTCATTGTGTAATCAATCTAGTTTTGGGTTTATAGTTGTACTTAATTATGACTATTAAGTGCATAAACTCTAAATAAGAATATAAACTTGTTAAGATACAAAAGAGGTTTCACTTTTGTGGCCCTATACACCACGATTTGATGTATGGCTAGCCCATTATCAAGGTGATTATATTCTAAACCAAACTAGGATGACAGATCATGTAGATGATGCAAGACTCAAATTGGTGACCCAAGATTAAACCTTAAATTCTGGAATGATGAATGCAAAGAGTTATCGAGTACTCTTGAAACCATTAGATCTTATGGTATATGCGTATCTTGTATTCAAAGCAAGATATCTCGTGCTTTTTGGTTGAAAAGGAGATCGAGGTTGTAAATCATTGATCCAAAATAGGTTGATCATTTTTTTTACCAACGATTTAAGGTGACGCTAATGTGTTCACTTAATAAGGTAAATAGAGAAATCTTTGAAGAAGTTCAAACAGTTCAAGGAATCACGATTTAATCGTGATGGGATTATCAAGGTGAAGACTTTGATATAAGCCAAATGAAATGTGATATAGTATCACAAGTTAATCTCTCTTAACACACATTATGGGATAATGTGTGGTTGGATAAGAAATCAAACGCTATTCGATATGGTTTGGACTTCAATCAAGTTACTTTGAGTTACTTCATCCTTTTGGGGATTTTATCATTGTGTCTAAATTATTTTTCCACTAAATCTAAAACGAATCATATGAGATATGAAATGGTAGGGTACCATGTTTTTAAGCTCACACAAGAAACAAATGCTCATTTTTCCCTTTCAATTATCACGAGTACAACGGGTTTGTGGCTCGTGAAGCTGTCTTCCTAAAATACAAGTTTATTTCTAGAAGACAGAGTGGGAGAAAATATTCCAAGAGCCACAAAGAATGTTATATCGCAAGAAATTGGTCTTTATGTCGCAAGAAACTGGTCTTTCTTGGCTACATGAAGACCAGTTGTGTAAGAAGTTGTTTCTTCAAAACCGGGGAGGTTAAAGTTATCATTTGTTGAAGATGATGAATTAGTGTTACTTTTAGAAAGTAAAGAGCTTGCAACTTACAAAGAAGTTGTTTGATTCAAGTTGATTACTTCTGGAAAGTAATGAACATATGACTTACATGAGAGTGTTTAAGTCACAACTCACTACAAGGCTTAGAGCCATGAAAATCCGAAATAAAAGGCTTGATTAGTGACAAAGGGTTTTGCACTAATAAAGAGAGATTTCAAAGCTTGATTGGTGGCAAAGGGTTTTGCACTAGTTGAAATGCTTAAGTCTTTTTGGATCTTCTTAGGGATTGTGTTTCATTATGAGGATATACATACAGCAAGTGAATCTAAAACCCACTTCTTCAAATGAAGGAATGTATTCAATACATGTCATGAGTTTTATAGATTCTTACACTCCTAAAATAATGTGCAACTTAAGAGATGGTCTTGAGTAGGACATCAATGAGTTGGAATCAATGATTTGATCATGGTATAAAAATTTTCCCGATAAGTCGAGAAGTTGTGTTTATACATGAAGTTTAGTGGGAGTTACGGAAATTTTAATTAGTCTTATATGTGGATGACACATTGATCATTGGGAATGATTTAAGACTTATGGAGTATTATAATACATCTTTAATATCCGGATTTATGAAGATAAATCTACATGATATTAGCGTCAAATAAGAAGTCTTATGTTGATAAGATTCATGACTAGTTCAATCAAGTTGAACATATTTGATTGATTCCATTTGCTTCCGCTGCCGAATCAATTAAATAGGAAATGATGTATAACACTTCATATACTTTAAGTATGATGAATTTTTTCAAATCGAATTTAAGTAATAGTTACCAAGTAAGCCATAAAGATTACTGATATGTGCTTGCAGAAGCATTAAGGAAGTAAAGCAAAGTGTTTTTGATGCAATTTTGTGTAAGAGTGTTACACAAATGACAATTGACAATTGAGATTGCGCATGGTTTCCGACAAAGCCATAATCGAAAAAAATTAGGATGGTTAAGATACCATTGTGGCTATGTTATTTAAGAAATAGATTTTCTAGAATCGTTCTAGGCAATAAAGAACAATCAGAAATATTTACAACGGAAATTGAATACACTTGCAATCATGAGATGTGCAAGAAGGATGAGTCCCGCACACTGTGAAAACAGTGGGAGCTATTCTAAGGCTAGAGGGCCTATGTCTTGATTGGATCTCGACACGTACTCAGAAAGTTTTGTGATGCAAATGTATACATTACAAAGGAAAACGAGTATGTAGTAAGGTTGAGTAAGGTACAAGAAGTTGATAAAACCTACTAACCAAAGCCTTCTCATAGGCTTAACATGATGAGTCATGTCATTTCAATTAAATTGAGATGAACAACTACATTCAAGATCAAACTGGATTATAGAATATGAAGTAGTAATCAGGCATTGACTATTCTTATGTGATAATCGCATTTGTCGTTCGAGTTTTACTTTAAAACTCTTTTATTATACTTTGTTACATCCAAACGGGTTGTATGACGATATTGAACCCCGTTAAAGTGAGCCCGGATTAACATAGTATTCGCCCATAGTCACTTGTATGAGGTGACGTCTCGATGTGACTAGAGTGTGATGCGATTGATGGCAAGTTCAGTGCCATACAGTCATGTGAGATGACTAGTCGATCACATAGGCAGACTGTTAGGAACACTTTGTCTGGCAGTGACCGCTTATAGAGCTCTGGCAAATTTATATAGCCTGGTCGTGGCGAGAGCTACTATAGTATTCTAATGAGTCGATTCTTTTGACTAAAGACTGTTCGCCTAAGGTGGCACAGTTTCAGATTAACTTTGATTTTTGTTACTACGACCTTCGTAAATGGGGTCAAATGGGCATATTTTGGGTTATGATGGCTGTGGCTAGTCGAAGGGAATGAGTGCGATAGGAATTGTCCACCCCCTTGTCAGGGTTAAAACAATATCTCAGGGCCACTCGAGGAGTAATGAACTGGAAATGCGTGGCCACGCTCGGATGGTATCTATGGTAGATAACTCCGGTCAATCAGTTATTCTCCAGATCGAGGAAACCACTCTCGATATGATCACTTGCAAGTACGACCCGAAAGACACCTTGCATTGAGTGGGAGATAGTAATAGGACAAGAGAATTGGTGACGCACACTTGTCGAGGACAAGTGGGAGATTGTTGGAGTAAGTGTCCCCGACAATAATGCGATCACAATTGTCGATCATATTGATCACATATTTAAATCTCATATCAAGAATACGAAAGGGATGATACATTACATATATAGTCAACTGGTCCACACATATCGGTAATGATTGGCTGGCTAGAGTTTGACATTACTGTCGTGCGACGGTGGTGATCAGTTGATCCCTTGAGGTCACACCTAAAGGACGATTCCCTTAATTGAAAAGGTTAATTAATTGTATGTCGATACAGATTAATTAATTCCTTAAAATTGAACAAATTATTATCATAAGAGAGAAAATGACATCTTATTATAATGTGATTAAATAAGATTTTATTTAGTAATTTAAGAAGTTATATTACAAAAATTAATCGGCGTTTGCGAAACACGCGAGATGAGAATGATAAGTTAGTCATAATTACAAGATGTTGTGAATTATACTAACTAGTATTTAAATGACCATTTTATGTGAAAGTAATTTTGAATTACTAGTCAATTTGTTAAATGTGATTTATTTAATTTGTAAATGATATTTAATTTGTTAAATATGCATTTTAAATTAAAACATGACATAAGACATGTCACATGACATACAATTGTACAATTGACAAAAATAAAATGGACTCCATATTACACATATAAACCGAAATATTGGTGGGCATTTTAGAAGTTTTGTCTTATTCATTTGTCTTATTCATTTATCTATGACACTTGATAGTGACATGACTATAGACAAAGGCTTACACAATTTGTCTTGTGAAGACAAAAAGGAAAAAGAAAAAATGGTCCAAAAAGACCTCCCACCCACCGGTTTTGAATAGAGCACCATTGAGAGTTTTTTCTCTCAATAATTCATTCTCTCATATTTTTATGAAAATCACTGCCTTCTCTCTCTTGTTCTTCATAAAATTCATTTTTATGAATCTTATTTGTACAAATCAATCACTAATAATACTAGTAGTAGTATATGAGTATTAGTAATCGATTTTAAGGTAAACCACATTACAAATATCTAGTACATGTTAGTTTGTGGGATTTTGGGATAGTCTTGGGTGCTACTTATTGGAGGGCTTCTATTTTGAAGTCATGAATGTTCATCCATTATTGGAAAGCTCAAGAACTAACAAGAAGGAGATCTTGTTGGTGCCCATAAATGACCGAAATTTAGATGGTGAGAAATCGATTTTCTTATCTCTTCTTATTTAGTTTGCATGCATAAGATCAACAATTTATTTTATGACTAAATAAATTTTAACATATATGAATATGTTGAGTATAATGAGATATAGATTTCTAACAAGGTTGACTCGAGTTGCGGGTTTCTGAGTCGGTTTTGGGTCCGAAGACGGTTTTAACTCTAAATAGTGTTATTTTAATGCAATTGAAGTTAGAAAACCATTTTTGAAATCATTTTTCAAATCCGAGTAGTGCATTAAACCGTCTCATGTATAGCCAATCCACGCACACATATTAAAAACACGTTATAATCCGATCATCATCGGGTGGTTTTCGGAAGGTGCAGATATTGGGTATCTATAGAGCCCCCACTTTGACTGAGGCTTGGACAGCGCGAAAGTCAAAGTATGGCCTCCAGGTCAATCGAAGATTAAAACCCGAAGACCATTGCGACGTCGAGGCGACTCAAAAGAGTTTGAGCCAAGGACCTGCCGTCGGGAAGGGCAACGTCGAGGCGACTCGGGGATTCGAGTCAAGGACCTGCCGTCGGGAACATCTTAGAGTCTGTCGACTTTCGATTCGGGTCGTTTAAAGTCCATTAGACTACGTATAAAGGCTCGCCAGCCATAAGAAGGAGTCATACCTGAGGCATCTTCGGGATACGTCCTTGAATTATTTGCGCGCAAAGGCTCGCCAACCGTGTTGAAGGTGGTACGTTTTGAGGCTCGCCAGCCATGCTGACGGTGATGCGTTTTGAGGCTCGCCAGCCATGTTGAAGGTTGGATGATCTACTGTGAGAAATAGCCTGAAACATCGGGCTTATTTCAAGATATTGTCTAGTAATAACTTTCAACCAGGTTGACGTTGATAGGTTCGGCTAGGGAGAAACGAACTCCAACTTGATGGGTGTCCTAAACGAGCTCCTGGAGATGAATCATATAAACAAGGCTCTCTGGAAAACCATTTAGGGGGAGCGCTGCGTAGGGATCATAAATGATGTTGCGAGGATCTTTGAAAGACCTGTGTGACTTCAATTTGAAAATAGGCACTCGCTGGGGAGTTAGAAACTTCTCAGGACTTGCCGGAGATATGAGTTGCTGCTCGTTGGGAGGTAGCGTATGCCATGTAATCGACGGGGTTAAAGCCCTTGGACTTGATGGGTCGGCGTTTGTTGGGAAGAACCCAGTACTCAGTCGGAGTGCGTTTTTCTTCTCAAGATTATCTGCATGGGTAGTGACCAAACAAATCCGCGGTCGCATAGACAAGCACATAGGCATGCAAGCATATAAGCACGTAAGCACATAAGCATGTGAGCAATTAGCATATAAGCAACTAGCATGTAATATCTTAGGTGAAGGAAGATAGAAGTTTCGAAAGTTGTGCAGCTTAAAATTGAGTCTTCTTGCTAGTGGATCCGTGATTTGATAGATTGGAGACACGTGACCATTGGGATACTGACTCACACAGACGCACACTGACAGACTGACAAATGGGCAGTCGTTAACGTGACACAAAGTCAGTGTCGACACGACACGGGGGTGACTTTGACAGACTTTGCACATGTAAGTGCAACTCCTAGCCAAGAAAGGGTGACAACGCGTATCAAATCCCTGAGGTAGAAGGTCCACTTGGCTGGGGGAACACGAATTGATTATCTTTTCCAGACACATTTGCCTTCGCTTGCTTGTTTGAGATCCCTCCCTGAGGCATGATGATTCGGAGAGCGGAACCAAGACCTTTCCATCGTCCGAACCGAGCACTAGGCTATGGGCGGTTTTATTTTCGACAGTAGTTGAAACTCAAAAGATGTTTGTGGATAAAGAACGGGTGGCATCTTGAAAGAGAAGCCCCCAGAGTGAGAAGGTGGGAATTTGAGAAAACAGGGAATGGGCGACGTCTTAAGGAAGAAAACCCCAGTAAAGAGGTATAAGATTAATTTTTGCAGCTGGGTGGCCGGCTTTTGAGGATTGATGGTGATGTTTGAGATTGAAATGGGTGTGCGGTTGTGTCCTTGCTGGGGGACTGCCTGCGTATTCGCGTGTTTGCGAAATCAAACCAGATCGTAGTTCTGAGCTGTTTTTTCGAGGGTTGAAAATTGGAATTGTTTTGAAAGGGATGTGCGCTTGTGTCCTTGTTGGGGGACTGCCTACGTATTCGCGTGTTTGCGAAATCAAACCAGATTGTAGTTCTGCGTGTGTCTGCAATGGGTTGCAAATTGAAGGTTTGAAAATTGAATGTGTGTGGAGGTGTGGTTGTGCCCTCGTAATAGGACTGCCTACGTATTCGCGTTTTTGCGAAATCAAACCAAATCGTAGTTTTGAGTGTGTGTTGACAGTTGATTTTGAGGTGTATGGTTGTGTCCTTGAAGGACTGCCTATGTATTCACGTGAAGTGAAATCAAACCAGATCGTAGTTCTGAATGTGTGCGAAATGGATCGCAAATTGAAGGTGTGAAAATTGAATGTGTGTGGGGTGTGGTTGTGCCCTTGTAATTGTTGGAATAAATGTCCTCCGACAATAATGCGATCACAACTGTCGATCATAATGATCACATATTTAAATCTCATTTTTAAGAATACATGTGGGAAGTAATATTTTACAGTCAACTGGTCCACACATATCGGTAATGATTGGCTGACTAGAGTTTGACATTACTGTCGTGCAACGGTGGTGATCAGTTGATCCCCTTAGGTCATACCTATAGGGAAATACTCTTAATTGATTATTTAATTAATCGTATGCCGATACGAGTTAATTAAATTATTTAAAATTGACGGATGATTTGTGAGTAAAATTAACGTGTCTCATTATAATTCGATTAAATTAGATACGGTCTAAGTAATCGAATTGTTTTATTACTTAGATAAAATTATTTTTTACGAAACAATTGAAATTGAAATTGAATGAATAATTTATTATAAATACAAGACGTTGTAATTTATAATTTGATAAACCATTTTGGTACAAGTAATCAAGAATTACTAGTTAAATTTTGTATGTGACATATTTTATTAATATGTTGATTTTTAATATGTTAAAAATACACTATAGTGTAACATGTCATGTAACATGTGACACATGACAAAATTGACAAATGACAAAATAAAATGGACTTTCCATTTTATGTTAAGTGTACCGAAAATGGGGAGGGTTAGGGTTTAAATTGTGTTAATTATTTTAAATGATAAAACACAATGATTACCCAAACTTATAGCCTTGCATACCTAGTTTTGCCTTGGGTAGAAAAATAAGCTCATGCATTGGCTCTCTCCCCTCCCCCCAACCGGTTTCATGCAGTTTCTCTTATTATTCATCATCTTTCACAATATATTTTTCTAGTGTTAGAAAATTATTCTCTCTACAATTTGTGGAAAAACTTAGAGAAATAAAAACCTCATAAATTGCTCCTCTCTTGGCCGAAAATACAAGAGAACAAAATTATATTTTGTGTCCAAATTTAAGCTTGTTTTAATTGATACTAGTCCAATATTAATTAAAATATTAAGGGTATTCCTTGGGTATAAGCTTTTGGGAGAGGTTCTAATTTGAACCTTTGTTCATCCATTGTTGGAAAGCTCAAGAACTAACAAGAAGGAGATCTTGTTGGTGCCCAAAATCCGAAACACAAATGTAAGAATTGACGATTTCTACTCTACTTTGTTTTATGTTTGCATGCATAAGATCTTGTATTTATTTTATGACTAAATAAATTAATTCATATATGAATATGTAAACTTATGAGATTAATGAATCCTAACAAGTGGTATCATGAGCTATAGGTTATTTGCATGCAAATCGGTTTATTGTTTTTCCGAGTTAATCTTATTAACAAATAAAACTTATAATTTTGTGTTTATTATGATATATCACGAAATCACTTTGCATGTTAAAGTTTCTGGTCCTAAAATATATTTGGGATATTTTGGTTCATTTATGGATTTTATTGTTCATTTTATATATTATTGCCATTAAAATGTGATTTTTATGAGAAAAATGTCATTTTTGGACGAAAAATAGCTAAACATCGAATTTTTCAGTGGTTTTTGGATATGTTTTCACATATATTATCTACTAATGGCCTGTAAATTTTCATATTAAAATAAGTTGTTTTGCGCAAAATATGGATTTTATAAATTAAAATCGTATTTAAATGGGTAAATAGGTTAATATGAGTTATTTTTCGAATCTGGTCATGGAAATTTAGTATGTTGTCACATGCAATTTTACAAGATGTATGTAAAATATTTGGCTATAGTGAAATCTTTTTGCATGATTTATGAATTTTTGATGAAAAATCACATAAATAGTGACTATAATTAGTTATAATGCTAAAACATACTTCATGACTAAAGAAAAACGTCACATGTTGCATTTTATCATATATTTCAGATCTAAAAGTGATAAGTTGATGAAAATAAATTTTCTCATATTTTAATGGTCATATTGTTAAAACCGATAAACCGCAACATTGTTTTTCTCGACAAATTTTCGAAATTTTTAACCTAAGTTTTGAACATTATGAGTGTCATGGTATTTTTCCAGAATGTTCATGAGTTTAAATTTCAAATTTTGAAATTATTTGAAATTTTTATAATTTAATTTGAAGGTTATAGCATAATTTTTTATTTTTGGTCCATAATGAACAATATTAAGAAATCAAGTTGAATTATTGTCATAAGATTAGTTAAGACTAAGTTTTGAGTCCTAAGATGATTAGGGTAATTAACTTGTACATAAATATGAATTTATGTAATTATAGTGATTTTAATAAGTTAAATCACGCAAATCCATAAAAACCGATAAAATATACGATATTTGCTCTTAAAAGGCGATTTAGCATAAAATTAAGCATGTTCATACATATTATAATGCTGTATTTTATTTATGATTGTCATATTTTAATTTTATGTAATTTTTGAATTATGTAATTTTACTTAGTATGGCCTTAGTTTTTTAATTGGTATTACCCGAAATGTATGGGAATATCGATTTGGTTGTAATTATTGTGATCTCGTATCACCGTTTTATAATCTAATAGATTTATTTTTATTTTTATTACAAATGTATAATAGGAAATTATGTAATTTTTATTTATTATTTGTAATTTTCCCGGAGTTTCCATGAAGACGGTGTTACCTCGAGATGCGTGCCAAGACCGAAGTTCAAGGGACCAAAGGAGTTGGTTTCTGAATTTGTAATAGTTTATTAGATTTACTATTTTAGGAAGGCCATACTAGGATTTTATTTTTATGCTTTGCATTTTATTTATATGTTGCATGCATCGCTAAATTGCCATAACTAAACATGCATTTTAAATCGAGTTTATCGACCGTGTCAATTACAATTATCGTAGTTCACCGCTTTAGTTCACTTAAAACGTGATAGATAATAAATTGACATGACCTCTCGCTAAATAAACAATTGAGACTTAGCCTTACCAAAAATTAGAAACCATGAAAACATATTTCGTGAGGGAGTGCGCTCGGCCAAACCGGGATACAAACCTTGTTACGTAGGGGAAGTGGGTGATAAATGTCTATCCACCGAATTCGTGTTGATGAGGGTTGTATCGCCAAAGCGTGCCCAAGTTAATGTGAATTTGGATCATGGACACATTTATTCGAAATTTGGGTTGAACTCAACAAAAGTATTCTCGACCATAGCCGGATGTGTTTTGGGCTAAAGATAAATATTAATGTAATTTTATCAACCAAGAGTTCTAAAAGTAGAATCGATTAAAGGGTTAATCCACCGAGTTATATTGATAAGGGATGTATCGCCAAAGCGTGCCCAAGTTGATATGAATTTGGGTCTTGGAATCATTTATCAAAGTTGGGTAGAGGTCACTAGATAAATGCAATAAAACTTGTTTAAATTAAAATTTACGAGTATTATTATTATTTTAAAAAACGACAAGTGTTTTATTCCTTCTATTTTTGTTTTGTAGACCACTTTTATTTCTCATAACAAATGGCCGCACCAAACAACAACGCTCACGCTCTCACTAATGTTTCATGGCTCCGATCCTTCATGGATCGTTGTAAACTTGAAAAGAATGGGTCAAATTTCTCCGATTGGGATGCCCAACTCAAATTAGCCGCTCAAGGTGACGACAAGCTTCGTTACCTCATTGAGGCCTCTCCACCCGAACCTAATGCTAGGTCAAGTGCCGCCACTAGGGAAGCATATGAGGCTTACCACAAAGAGTCCGCCGCTATCAAAAATGTGTTGATTTTTGCTATGGAGGCGGATCTGCAAAGGAGAGCCTTTAAAATGGGCACCGCTTATGAAATCTATTCCAAACTTGTGACAATGTTCTCACAAACACCGAGGATCGTCCAATATGAGGCGGCCTCGGCAATCTTTGATCTCGATTTCAAGGAGGGCCAAAAGGTTAGCCCTCACGTGCTCAAATTGTTGGAGCTAGTCGAGACATTGAAAATTCAAAAGGTTGAAATCCCCGAAGAGCTCATTGTTGATAGGATTCTTCACTCCTTATCCAAAGTCAAAGCATATGTGCAATTCCGGGTGAATTTCAATATGTAAGACAAGGACGTGTCTCTTGAGGAGTTGCACAAGTTACTTGTGCAAGCCGAAAGAGACATGGGGCTAAATGTTAACCCACCTAAGGATGTGCTATATATAAGCACTAAGAGCAAGGGGAAGTTCAAGAAGAATTGGAAAAAGAGTAAGAGGCAAGCTCCCATGAACACCAAGGCTAGGACTTTTGAAGCTAGCACTTCCAAACCCAAGAAGGGTCCTCTTGATAAATGCCATTATTGTAATGGTGTTGGACATTGGAAGAGGAATTGTTACAAGTATCTTGGTGACATCAAAGCTGGAAAGATCACTCCAGTAGGTAATTGACTATCCTTTCTTTTATGTTTCTAATTCAACTATGGTATTTTGATACAAGTTGTGATAATGTATCCCCTTTTTATTGTAAATAGGGCCTCCTCCAAGCAAAGACAAGGGAAAAGAGAAGCAAGCTTAAGAAATCATGAAGGAGCTAGGAGTAGCTACCAATGAAGCTTGGCTTTTATTATTGTCTTTATTTTAATGTTATGGATTTTAGAACTATTTTGATTTCCGTGTTCGATATGGAAATGTGTGATCCTTTTAAACAATGGTTGTATTTTGGATTTTGGTGGCTTGCCTTGCAACCCAAGTCATCCCTTATATTGTATTTGTTTGTTCTAAAAATTCGTCTTTATATGCTTGCACATAGAAACATATGAACATCTACTTAAAGTGAACCAATTGACAATTATAATGATAGGATTCATTATATGTCCACAGGCTTGAAACTTGTGTATGATCAGTTATAAAGTGATGTTGAGTTCATGAACTCTCCTAAAGGAATGTCAATTACCAAGTACACTCATCAAATCTAAAATATATTAGTCAATCTATGAGATAGTCCTCCTTCTACTTCAAAATCATTATTTGTGTCTCATAAGCTATCTTTGAATATCTAGTGTATTTATTCTAAAGATAGAGTGGGAGAAAAATGAAGACACAAATGAATACAAAGAATAATTTGTATGCTTGAGTAAATGAGATCTACGAAAGAAAGAATGATTTGTATACCAAAATAGATTATATACATGATCGAATAGATGAGATCTACATGACAAAAGAGACCAAGTGAAGTAATCAAAAGAATATGTTCTTAAGATAAGTGAAGTAATCAAAAGAATATGTTCTTAAGATAACTACACGAGGAGACCAAAAGAAAGTTCTTGAAAGATAATGACTAAAGAAAAGTCTCAACAAGAGATTTTGCTAGTTTATGACCTAGATATAAATAGAGTTTCAATATTGATATTTACTTAAGAGCCTAAATGAAACAAAGTTGAATCCTTGAATATAAATGAGATTTATGATTAAAAGTTGCAAAGAAAGATATGTCGATATCTACAAGAGCTAAGTTAATTGTTAACCACGCTAGTGTCGTTACTTAACCTTATCATGAAAATGAAATGGTTGAACCTCCTTCCAAAAGGGGTATTTTGAGAAGGACGTGTATTAAATGGGATTTCACATTTAAGTAATGACATTGCTACGCATCATTATAAAAATGAATGAGTTAGAGATTAAAATCTCGTTCCATAAGTTTAAGATTGAAACCTTTTCAAAATAGGTATTTTGAAAAGATATGTTGGAAACATATATGGTTTTATCTTAATAACTTGGAAAAGCAAAATTGATTTCAATTTTTGAAATGTTTCGATTGAGTAGTCAAATTCGAAGCATGTGGAATTGAGTGGGAGTTTGAAATTATCATGTGAAGACATGAAATTTAGTGGGAGCAATCATCTTGTAAAATTTATAACTCATTACTCATTGAGATTGACGAGCTAGTACTGTCTTTCACAAAGAAGTATTTGAGTTTTCAATTCTGGATGAAAATGGACTAAGATGAATCCAATCACAACATGGGATGTTGGATAGGCATTGAGATATGCACATCAAACCAACGAGAAACGTAGGTTATTCATATCGATGAAAATTGAATTACCATAAGCAGTCACGGTCATTCATTGAACCTAAGAATGGTTGATTACATGATTAAAAATTACTAATGTTTCCGCCATTAGAATAATCATGCACATGTCCTATAATGAATCATGTGCTTAAGAGCATGATGAGTCATTGGTAAGCCATATAAGAATCGTCATGAATTCTCGAGGAGAACTAATGAGCTATTCTAGTGTTTGATAGAACACTTTGTTATGTGACAAGAAGTTTCACATATTGAAGTTTCGAAAACGCGTAAGGATTTATGAAAATCCTAAGCTAATTAAGCTAAAAGGAGAAATAAGAAGTTTGAAAAGATACTTGATTATAGTAAGAAGTTACTCAAAACTAGTATTTTAAAATTTTCTAGGACTTATGAGAAGTGTTAGGCTAATCATCTTGACAATTGTTGCAAGATCCTACAAAACATATACCTGGTACATTATGAGTTGGAAGAACCCTTGACTAGTGCAAGTTATGTCGTCCACCATAATTCGTTTGTTATGTGATAAACAACAAGAAAGTTCTCTCAAAATAAAGAACCTGAACCTAGTTTGGGAAACTAGATATGTACTTGGTGAGATTCATGCTATATAAGACAAACATGAAAATAAAGGAAAATGCAATTCAAGAGTTTGAACACATGGACACATGGTGTGTTAAACTCATGTTGCGAATAACTAGTGTTTACACACATACAATATACATCACAAGGTGATAATATGGTATTGACTACCCGAATGTGATGTCCACATTTGTCGTTTGAGTTATTATTAACTCACCTTATACTTTGTTACATCCAAACGGGTTATAGAAACAATTAAACCCCGTTAAAGTGAACACGGATTAGCATTGTATTCGCCCATAATCACTTACATGAGGTGACGTCTCGAAGTGACTAGAGTGTGATGCGATTGATGGCAAGTTCAAGTGCCATGGAGTCATGTGAGATGACTAGTCGATCACATAGGCAGACTGTTAGGAACACTTTGTCGGGCTAATGACCGCTTATAGAGTTCTGGCAAATTTATATAGCCTGGTCGTGGCGAGAGCTACTATAGTATTCTAATGAGTCGATTCTTTTGACTAAATATTGTTCGCCTAAGGTGGCACAGTTTCAAATTAACTTTGATTTATGTTACTGCGACCTTCGTAAATGGGGTCAAATGGGCATATTTTGGGTTATGATGGCTGTGGCTAGTCGAAGGGAATAGTGCGATAGGAATTGTTCACCCCTTGTCAGGATTAAAACAATATCTCAGGGCCACTCGAGGAGTAATGAACTGGAAATGCGTGGCCACGCTCGGAAGGTATCTATGGTAGATAATTTCGGTCAATCAGTTATTCTCCAGATCGAGGAAACCACTCTCGATATGATCACTTGCAAGTACGACCCGAAAGACACCTTGCATTGAGTGGGAGATAGTAATAGGACAAGAGAATTGGTGACGCACACTTGTCGAGGACAAGTGGGAGATTGTTGGAATAAATGTCCTCCGACAATAATGCGATCACAACTGTCGATCATAATGATCACATATTTAAATCTCATTTTTAAGAATACATGTGGGAAGTAATATTTTACAGTCAACTGGTCCACACATATCGGTAATGATTGGCTGACTAGAGTTTGACATTACTGTCGTGCGACGGTGGTGATCAGTTGATCCCTTTAGGTCATACCTATAGGGAAATACTCTTAATTGATTATTTAATTAATCGTATGCCGATACGAATTAATTAAATTATTTAAAATTGACGGATGATTTGTGAGTAAAATTAACGTGTCTCATTATAATTCGATTAAATTAGATACGGTCTAAGTAATCGAATTGTTTTATTACTTAGATAAAATTATTGTTTACGAAACAATTGAAATTGAAATTGAATGAATAATTTATTATAAATACAAGACGTTGTAATTTATAATTTGATAAACCATTTTGGTAAAAGTAATCAAGAATTACTAGTTAAATTTTGTATGTGACATATTTTATTAATATGTTGATTTTTAATATGTTAAAAATACACTATAGTGTAACATGTCATGTAACATGTGACACATGACAAAATTGACAAATGACAAAATAAAATGGACTTTCCATTTTATGTTAAGTGTACCGAAAATGGGGAGGGTTAGGGTTTAAAATTGTGTTAATTATTTTAAATGAGAAAACACAATGATTACCCAAACTTATAGCCTTGCATACCTAGTTTTGCCTTGGGTAGAAAAATAAGCTCATGCATTGGCTCTCTTCCTTCGCCCCAACCGGTTTCATGCATAGAAAAGCCAAGGGCTTTTCTCTTATTATTCATCATCTTTCACAATATATTTTTCTAGTGTTAGAAAATTATTCTCTCTACAATTTGTGGAAAAACTTAGAGAAATAAAAACCTCATAAATTGTTCCTCTCTTGGCCGAAAATACAAGAGAACAAAATTATATTTTGTGTCCAAATTTAAGCTTGTTTTAATTGATACTAGTCCAATATTAATTAAAATATTAAGGGTATTCCTTGGGTATAAGCTTTTGGGAGAGGTTCTAATTTGAACCTTTGTTCATCCATTGTTGGAAAGCTCAAGAACTAACAAGAAGGAGATCTTGTTGGTGCCCAAAATCCGAAACACAAATGTAAGAAGTGACGATTTCTTCTCTACTTTGTTTTATGTTTGCATGCATAAGATCTTGTATTTATTTTATGACTAAATAAATTAATTTATATATGAATATGTAAACTTATGAGATCAATGAATCCTAACAGTAATAGGACTGCCTACGTATTCGCGTGTTTGCGAAATCAAACCAGATCGTAGTTCTGCGTGTGTTTTCATAATTGATTTTGAGAAATATGGTTGTGTCCTTGAAGGACTGCCTACGTATTAACGTGAAGTGAAATCAAAACAGATCGTAGTTCTGAGTGTGTGTGCCTAAGCAAGTTGTTAGGACCTTAAAGTGTGAAGGTCACGACGGCAAATGCCGTTTGGTGACTCGAAAATTGATTTGAGAGAATTCCTCCTTGATCATGAATCGAAGAGGTATAATTTGTGAAAATATTCCTTATCATGTGAGCACACTAAAAAGTGGACCCTAAGGGTAGACTAGGCATGTCCCGTTCTCGGTAGCAAAGCATTCGAGGACTCCCGTATCTGGGTCAGGGTGAAAATGGCTTCGACATTATGGAATGTGGAGCTTGGTAATGATAGGTTTGTTTGACAGACAAAAATCTGGAGCTTAGGGTCATGACGGCAAATTCAGTTTGGTGACTCGAAGGTTGATTGGAGAGAAATCCCCCTTGATCATGAATCGAAGAGGCATAGTTTGTGAAAATGTTTCTTATTACGTGAGCACACTAAAAAGTGGACTCTAAGAATGAAATGTACATGTCCCGTTCCGGGGAGCAATGTTTTTTTTAAGACTCCGTATCTGGGTCAGGGTGAAAATGACTTCGACATTATGGAATGTGGAGCTTGGTAATAATAGGTTTGTTTGACGGATAAAAATCTGGAGTTTGTATTTTGTGGTGCTTATGCCGATGGGTTACGGCTTTTAATGTGGTGCGGAATGGGGTCTCAGGCTTGATGTGGCCTGAGCACGAAATGGTTGGCAAACAATGTGGGTTCAGAATCCAATGTCTGGACCTTAAAGGTTAAGGTGTGATATTACGAGCTTGAGGGTAATCCTCAGAAGCCTAGATAGTTCTCCCTATAACAGTCTCTAGAAGGACTTAGGGGTGAAGCAGTGATGGTTATGATCTTGAGGGGAATCCCCATGATCCTATATAGGTCTCCCTATGACAGTCTCTGGAAGGACTTAAGGGTGAAGAAAGGTTGGGTTTGTTGTTAGTTGACGAGTCTTGAGCTATCATTTTAGCTCTTTGACATCAGGTTTTGGTGTCTTTGTGTTTTGTAGTTGTTGGTCTTGAGCACTTATTTTAGCTCTTTGACATCAAGCTTTGGTGTTTTCTTTGAATTTCGGCCTTTTAAAAAGGGTTTCAATCTGGTTTTCTTTTGATTTTGGCCTTGACCTTGGGTGAGTAGCCTTTGGCTTTGGCTTTTCCTTTGAGTGAATTGGCTTTGGTTTTTGCTTTGACTTTGGCTTTGGCCTTGAGTGAATTGCTTTTTGCTTTGGTTTTTGCTTTGGCCTTGGTTTTTTTCTTTGGCTCTGGGTGAATGGCGTTCGGCCTTGGCTTTGGTTTTGCTTTTGCTTTGTGCTTTGGTTTTCGCCTTAGCTTTGGTTTTTTCTTTAGCTTTGTGCTTTGGGTGAAACGTTTTGGTGATGGGATGTTTTTTTGTGGGAAATGGGCTTGCCATCCGTCATTGATCATAAACAAAGAGATGTTCCGGGTTGTTATCTGGGTTCATCGTAGAATCCCTTTGATAAGAGCTCGTTCTAGATTAGGTTCTAATTAAAGGTTTTTATTGTCAGACATGGAATATGCAAAGAAATTGGACACGGAGTTTCGGGTCCTTTGCTTACTTAGTACGGAACGTCACTTGAGTGTACTCACATTGAATTGGAGCATGTTGTTTGTTATCAATCAATTTTCAAATCAATTCTCGTTGTCAACGGGAAATGGTACAGGGGAGAATATATGATAGTTGGAAATTGTGCTTTTATTTAGATAAATAAGATTTTAGCACAAACTCGATGAATAAGTGTGACTCATGGGGACAGCCCCCAGTTTGTCACTTAGGAATAAAAGAACAGACACTAGGATAGATATGAGAAAGCCTAAGACTCGGACTCGGACTTGGTCTCAATCGTAGATACGGACTCCTAATCATCACTTTCATCCTCGAAGGTCTCTTTCGTAGCATCCAGCGGCTTGAATGTTTGGTCGTGAGCATTGACCCACTTGAGCACTTCACTCTCGTTGTTTGGGACGCTAGAAGGATAAGATCCTAGAAGGTTGTCCTGTTCTTGAGGAGTATGACGCCCATGGGGACCATTCTTTTCCATTAAATGATTTAGGGTTGATAAAGACAACATGCCACAATCGAGCATGTTTTGGATGATAAGTTTGAGCTTCCAGCACATCTCTATGTCGTGCCCATTACCCCCTATGGAATAGGCAATATTGGGAACCGTCCCAAAAGCGGCCTCTTTTCGTGGGGGCAAGATCTGGAGTTGGACCAATCGTTGGATTAGTCCTTCAGAGACAAGCACTCTAAAAGTAAGGGTATAAGGCATGCCCAAGTCTGAAAATGGCCTTTGCGGATGTGTGGCTCTTTCTGGCGAAGGCTCCGCAAATTTTACTTCGGTAATGCGGAAGGTTTGCTTTTCGGGAGGGGTCGCAGATGTTGAACCTCCTTTAATGATTTCATCGATGCGAGAAATTTATGCTGATAGGTCCTCGACGCTTTTGATGTTATAAACCTTCATACGGGACGCATAATTTGGCTGAAGGCAGTTAATGACATGTTTAACTAAAGCCCCATCTCCTGACAGATAGGATGGTGTTGAGTCTACCTTTCTCCTTTTTAGCAAATGATTGGTAGAATACTCATCTTCTCGATCACCCAAATCGATGAACTTCCTATAAGGCCGCCCAGTTTCTTTGTCTGGAGTGGTTAGGAGTAAGGAGGAAAACCTGCCATCCTCAATTCCATCTTGTATGGCATGCTTGAGCTCGTAGCACGCTTCAGTGTTATGCCCCTTGCCTCTGTGATATCGACAGTATGCGTGGCCATTCCAAAATTGGGTTATGTTTTCCGGTTCTGGATCCGGAGTGGGACCAATAGGTTGTAGCTTCCCTTCAGTCATAAGCCTTCGAAGAGTTGCGGCATAAGTTGTGCCGATATTAGTGAATAACCTTTGAGGACGTTCCACTTTGCTATTTGACTTAAGACACCCAAGAGGATTGTCAAGGCTGCGAGGTGCAATTAAGATTCTACCAGCTTCAATCATATCTTAAATAACTTGTTTCAAATCAAAACAACTCTCTATGTCATGACCTCGGTCTTGGTGGTACATGCAGTATGCATTACCATCCCAGAATTGGGTTTTCATATCTTCCGGTGGGCCCGGAGTCGGACCAATGGGTTGCAGTGATCCTTCTGAAGAAAGTATCCTTAGAGCTGTGCCATATGTCACTCCCAGATCTGTGAATTCCCTTTGATGTTTTCCTAGGGTTCCAACATTGGTGTTTTTTTAGATGTTTTTGTGAGCTTTGTTTTTATTTACCCCGGGCGGAAACAAGATTTGGTCCTTGCCGATGGAAAGTTTTGGGGATGTTGCTTGATATTTTGAAGGGTATTTTGGTGAGGCAATTTCATGTTCATTGTTGGTGGGTTCTTGGGTGTGGGAACCATCAGACGGTTCCTCATTTTCAGCATTTGTTTGTTGGGGAATTGGGTGTTGGTCTTCTCCTTGGTGGTCAGGTTCATTTTCGGCATTACCAATCCTTTTCCCCAAGTTAGCTACCTGAGTGTTCAAGTCATCGATAGCCACTTGCAGCTTTGAGCATATGTTGTTGATGGAGACGGAGAGCGTGGGTATATCGCTTTGTAGTCCATCGTCATTAATTGCACGGATTTTCTCATCGTCGGAAGGGGTGAGATGATAGCAATCCAAGGAAAGTTCCTGGCTGTGTCCAATAGGGTTTTCTGGAGGGTTGTTTTTGTTGTTGGCAAGTAGTCGGCTTTCAAGGATCTTAACCCTTTGCTCAATATCAGAAGAGAGAAAATTCCCGGCTATCATTTTATCCTTAACTTGGGAGAGACGAGTGGTCAAGTTTTCCACGGTAGCTAGGAGTCGAAGGACCATGTTGCTGATTTCGGCGGAAGTCACGGAAAACGCAGATTCATCGGCTTCTTGAGTTCCTTGTTGACGATCGATGGCACCCAAGGGATTCCTATTGGACATAACGATAGGCGTTATAACTTGTCTTGGCAAGGGATTGCACAAACAAAAGCAAGTACGACACATATGTATTAAAGGCAGTTATATCGTGAAGACGCGGCGGTGTGACTAGGTTATGAGTTCATTAAATATCGTGAATGACCTCTTGTGTTTGAACTCTTGGTGCATGACTTTGAATTTAGACTCGAGTGTCAAATTTGGCATAGTGATGCCTAGGCAGACCACTTCTGACTGAGTTTGGATGTGCGTTGATGACATGACGCCGTTGGACGAGACATGCACACAAACTTGACCTTTGACTTGTAATGTGGGGTAAAGACGGGTTTGATACCCGAGAGGTTTTGACTCTGCTAATGCCATTGAAGATGTCTCGACAATTAGGCGACGCGACCTAGACCAGAAGGTAGGTACTAACTTCGGCGGAGACTCTAATCGACCCGAGGCTGAATCAGAAAGGTGGACTGAAATTTTTGAAAATAGAAATTTTCAAAAATATCCATTTGTCGTTTTATGAACGGCTTCCGAAGAGTAGGGATCTTCAAAAGGTCGGCCAGTTGAAAGGGTTGTCTTAGGTTTGTTTTCAAAAGACGATTTGAGTTGAAATTGCGGCGGCTCTGAAAACAATGTGTTGTTTCCGAAGACGGTTTTTGAAGTTCCGAATCACGGACTTGAAAATCGAGAATTGAAGAATTTGGAATCGTCATCACAATGGCCATGAAAACGGTTAAATTTGTTTTCAAAGAATTTAAAATTGGGTTGAAAATTTGAAAACGGTTAGATTTGTTTTCAAACGATTTGAATTTTGATTTGAAATCTAAAAACGGTTAAATTTGTTTTCAAAGATTTGATTTTGGATTGAAATTTGAAAACGGTTAAATTTGTTTTCAAATGATTGGACATTGGATTTGAAATTTGAAAACGGTTAAATTTGTTTTCAAATTATTTGAAATTGGAAATTGTAAGGATTGAATTCGTCATTACGACGGCTTAGAAAAGCCAAATTTTGTTTCGAAAACGAGATTTGAAATTTGAAAAGTTGCACGGGTTGAAATCGTCATTACGACGGATTGAAAAGGGTTTTTTGTTTGAAAATTGATTTCGAATTTTGAAAATTCGAGGGTAGAATTCGTCATTACGACGGCGTAAAAAGTGATTTGAAACAGTTGTGAAAAACCAAGATTTGAAATCGTCATTATGACGGCATCAAAAGGTGCACAACGGTCGGCGAAAGACCGAGGTTTGAAATGGCCATTATGACGGCGTGAAAAGGTGTTTTGAAAAGGTTGTAAAAACCGGGTTTAAAAATCGTTATTACGACGGCCTAGAGAGGCGTGTTGAAATGGTTATAGAAAATCGGGTTTGGAAATCGTCATTTCGACGGCCTAAAAAGGCGTCTTTTTTTAAATGCGACGGTCGGCGAAAGACCGAGGTTTGAAAAGGCCATTATAACGGCGCAAAATGTGTTTTTGAAATGGTTGTAGAAAACCGGTTTTGAAAGTAGTCATTAGGACGACATAAAAAGGTTTGCAACGGTCGGCGAAAGACCGAGGTTTGAAATGGCCATTATAACGCCGCAAAAATGGTATTTTGAAATGGTTTGTGAAAACCAAGGTTTGAAATCGTCATTACAACGACGTAAAAGGTGCATTTGAAATGGTTATAACAACCGGGTTTTGAAATGGCCATTATAACGGCATAAAAAGGTGTATTTGAAATTGGTTATAAAAACCGGGTTTTGAAATGGCCATTATAACGGCATAAAAAGGTGTGCAACGGTCAGCGAAAGACCGAGGTTTGAAACGGTTGTAATAAAAACTGGTTTGAAAATCATCATTATGACGGCCTGGAAAGGCTCGTTGAAATGGTTGTAGAAAACCGGGTTTGAAAATCGTCATTATGACGGCCTAAAAAGGTTTGCAACGGTCGGCGAAAGACCGAGGTTTGAAATGGCCATTATAACGGCGCAAAAAGGTGTTTTAAAACTTTGAAAATGACACGGAAGGACTTATGATCACATAACACATAAGCACTCGCAGTTTCATTATATTATGCATAATGCTGACAAGGGTTTTGGCTTAAAAGGGTGGGTTACACACCAAGCGATCAAACCCCAATTTGCGAGAGGGATACCAATCCAAACAAAATGTGTAAGGAGGGTGCCCTAGCCTCGTGCTCGAAGGTGATGAAAGCTCTTTGACGAAGCATAAATGTGTAACGTCAACGGTATGCTTGACTCAATCGGGATTCGAAACGCGGGGATGAGAAAACTCACACCGACAGGACGAGCCAATTGGTCGAAAAAGGTTAGGTTGTGGGCCCGGACAAGGAACCCGACTTATGACCATAATATCAATTAGTGCACCTTTAACCACGACCTCGTTCGAGTTTCACCTCTAAGGATCACAAAGACACAAGTGTCCTAGTATTCCCCAGTGGAGTCGCCAAATTGTGGACATGGGCCACCGCCGATCCGTGGACGTAGGCCACCTACACGCCCAGCCAATCTATGGACGTATAGCGGTCGGAAAGCCACGTTTGGAGGCGAAGAAATGCTTTCGACCGGATCGTTTAGATCGGTCAGTTTCGTCTCGGCAAAGGTCTCGAAACGATGTTTGAGATGTTCGGAGTCGCCACCAAGCAATTATGGGATGCCTGGAAACCGTTCGAAATCCACTTTCTACCTCGGTCAAACGAAGCACAAAGCAGTGTTTTACATAGGTACTAAAGATAAGGACTCGTCCCCCTTTTAGCATTCTATGCCTAAAATGACTCTCGTACGCCCTGGATAAGGCCATCCACTATCCAAAGGTTCTGAGTAAGGGGTGAGGGTACGTATTGGGAAGCCCTTTAATCGGACACCCAATATCGCCCGCGTTAGCGGTCTCTACTGATCGATCGTGGTTGTTTAAGTGCAAGAATTGATAAAACGGTTTAAATGCATGAATGCGCATCCAAAAGCTTAACCTAACATGTGAAAGTTTGCCAAGTCGGTTTGTTTATCCACATAGCATGAAATTGATGTCAAAGTTGGATTTAGATTGATTTGCATGTGAAAACGGAAATTAAACATCCATTTACCAAATTCGGTTCATGATGCTTAACACGATCCATTATTCGAAAAAGGGTGTCAAATGTCAAACTTTAAAAACGTAAACTTGTCAATCTGATCCCTCATGTATTCGGGTTAACCGTAATCGGGATTGTCCTAGACAAGTGCTAAAACGAGGCAGAACAGTGCCAGGCAGCCCCTTTGGGGCGCGAGCCATACGGCGAGGCAATAAGGCCTGTCTAGGTTCATAAAATATGAAAACAGGAGGCCTTGGGGCGCGAGTCATGAGCCGAACCAAGAGGCGTCTCCTGGTTGTAAAAAGGTTGTTTAAAACCATTTTAAAAGGTTGTTAAAAAAGTTATTTAAAACCGTATTTCTGATGAATGATTGCAAATGTTGTTTGTATGACTCGGAATAATTACTATTGTGTTAGTAATATTCGTTGTCGGATTTGCAAGTTTGAAAAGTATAGTTTATAAATAAAAATGTAAAATGTTTGATATGAACTAATATGTTAAGTTCATTTCTTTGTAATTAGTCAAGTTTGTCATCGTACTCGGATTAAACCGCCATGGTATAAGGAACCAAGGATGATTATGAATTATGACTAATATGTTTACAAGTGTAAATAAATGAGAAAAATGGTAAATAAAAGAAAGGAGTGTTATGATACCCTTTAAAATGTATTTAACCAAATAATATCACCGAGTCACGGATTAAACCGTCATGGTATATGGAACCAAGGGTGATCATGATTTACGGTTAAAGTATTTGTCATAAAATGAATTAAAGTGGTAAAAACCGTAAAAGAAAAGAAGTAAAAATAAAAGAAAGTGTTGAAGGAAAGATGAACTCAAACACGTCTGAGTCTGACCTGGACACCCCATTGAGGCACGAGCCTCTTTGCATAGCAAAGGGCTTCTGTCTCAGGCCAAAACTCGGTTTTGGCTCATCTAACCCATATTTGAATCGTGTTATGCATTGTTCATGCTTATGAACTCATGAAAACAGTAAAGACATGAAATAAATGAGATATTTACACCCTCAAACTTACGTGTATTGAAGTTTGCGACGTAGACGACTTTAGAGACGGTTTTCTCCTTGTGACTACTCGCGATCAAAGAAGTTTAAAAGAGTGCCTTTGAAAATATGTTAAAAACATGTGGTTGAAGAACATGTTGATTAATGTTGAGTTGGTCGAATGGGTTGGTCGAAAGCACGGCGACGGTACCAAACAAAATATGTAAGGCTTGTGTTTTCGATCGGTAGGTCGAAAACACGTGTCGATTTTGTGACTTAGGAAGTCGAGTCTAGGAGTTTAAGAGAGAGGTGAGGGGGTGGACGCTCGCGTAAATATTATGGCGTGTGATGGTGGGTATTTATAGAGAAATGTGGGGTGGTAGGTCGGTTGAGTTTGCTTAGAGGCTAAGCAGGATAGCCCATTTAGGCGCGAGGCACCTAGTGATCCAAATGGGTGTACTGTCTTTTTCGCAAATTTGGATTTTCCATTTGTTCTAACCAATGTTTTGTTGGTTGTGATTTGTGGTCTTATGTGGTTGCTTAGCCATGTAAGCATGCTCTTGGATGTTATTTAGGGTAGGTATTTTGTGTTCTTGACTCGGGCTTGACCCGTGTGAGTCGGAATTTGAATTTCGAGTCAGTTTTTGGCCCGGTGTCGGATTTGACTCTAATTAGGGTCATTTTAATGCAAATGGCATGATAAATACATTCATGGTATTATTTTCGACATTCGAGATTTAGGTTGACTCGGGTTGACTCAGGTTGACTCGAGTTGCGGGTTTCTGAGTCGGTTTTGGGTCCGAAGACGGTTTTAACTCTAAATAGTGTTATTTTAATGCAAATTAAGTTAGAAAACCATTTTTGAAATCATTTTTCATATCCGAGTAGTGCATTGAACCGTCTCATGTATAGCCAATCCACGCACGCATATCAAAAACACGTTATAGTCCGATCATCATCGGGTGGTTTTCGGAAGGAGCAGATACTGGGTATCTATAGTTTGTTGCTTTGTAATTAAAGTGTAAGAAAGTGCTTGATATGAACTAATTATGTTAAGTTCATTGCTTTGTAATTAGTCAAATTTTATCATTGTACTCGGATTAAACCGACATGGTATGTATAACCGAGGATGATTAGTTGTATATGACTAATATGGTTTTTTTGCAAATGTAAACAAATGAAAAGAGGGCTTTAAAATACCCTTTAAAAATGTAATTAACCAAATATTATCACCGAGTCACGGATTAAACCGTCATGGTATAAAGAACCAAGGGTGAATATAATTCATGGTTAAAAATGCTTGTTGTAAATAATGGTTTGAATTTGAAATGGTAAAAACTAATTACAAATAAGAAATGAAAATGAAAATGAAGGTAGGATGAACTCAAACACATTTGAGTCCTTATTTTGGATCATGTTAAAGTCTTAAAAACATATAAAATAACATGAAAGAAGAGGATTAATTGCACCCTCATACTTACATGCTAGGTTGCTTGACGAGGAATCGACAAAATGTAAACTTATGAGTCGGAAAACTCGATTTAAAACCGTTTTTGTAAAGTATGGAGTGTTGCTTTGCTTTAGTGATGGTGTAGTTGGTCGAAGTGGTAAGTCAAGTGATTTAATACACGATGACGATATCAAACAATGTGTATGACTTGTATTTTCAATCGGTAGGTGATACCGAGGTTTGTCGTACTCCTCGGCATACAAACAATATTTGTAAAGCTCAATACCAAACTAATGAATGTAGTAGGGTAAGGAGGTCGATCCACAGAGACGGGATTATGGTTCTTAAATTGATCGTTTGTTTTCTAGTTTAGTTCTAGCAAATGTTGAATGATTGATAAACTAGCTAATAAGACTACAACTAAAGCAAGCAATGACAAATTGATTAAGATGCTAACTAAGGAAGCAAGGGTGGTCGGGTTTACTCATGTAGAATAAGGGTCAAGTAATGGCATAAATAACAAGTGATTAAAGTAAATTCAAAGGTAAATCCCCACCCCTCGATGTGAGACTGACCCAAGGCTTATCATAATCGAACTCTCGTTCTAATTACCCAAGACCCACTAATCGTCATGAATTATCTAGTTAAAAGTCAAGCTCTCACCCAACAAGTTATAAAATAGTGAAATTGACTCGAATTCTCATTGAGACATTTCCACAAACACTTTGTATGCATGACAATTAGAATAGAATTTAACCATGAATTGCTTGTTTGTTCAAGCCAATATTCTACCCCAAATTAACTACACAAGATCCCCCTCCACCCTAGTAATACACTACTCAAACATACTAATAGAAATGAGAACAAAATATGGGAACTTTAACATGAAACTAAGAAGAACAAACATAATAATAAGACAAGTAATTAAACTACAATAAACATTTAAATAAAGCTAGTAAATTAAACAAGAACAAACATAATGTAAACAATTGAAATAAAGAGTAATTAAGATGAGAATTATACCAACATTAGTTAAAGGTGGAAACTTTGGTTGAAATAAGGAAGATGAATCTCTTCTTGTCTTCTAATTACAAGCCAATAATCTAAATGTAAACTAATGAGAATTGTAGATCTTGAATAAACTAAAGAGGAATTAAATTAATAATGAAGAAAGATTACAACTTTTATTAAGAAGAAATTAAAGAGAGAAATATTAGGGTTCTTCTTACAATAATCAGAGACTAATTATTCTAATCTAATGGGGAGGGTAGAATAAAAACTAAGGTGTGGTAAGTAATCTATAATAGTCTAATTATGAGAGTGTCTTTATCTTATATTAGTCTAATAATAATAATATACTAATAATAATAATAATAATAATAATCCTAACTCCCTAAATATAATCCCTTAATCTTAAACACACGACACACAAAATATTCAAGACCAAAAATGCAGGAAGGATATACGGGTTATTAAAACAGAAAAAAAACAAAAGGACAAAAGAGGAAAACGGAGCACGGAATCAAAGCAAAAGGCCTGGGAGCCGGTCCACCGGCGACTGGTGATGGCACCAGCTGGGAACTTTCTGGAACAAGGGATGAATTGATTTTTTGTGGGATCCGGTGGAGGGGTCGACAGTCGGTGGACCGTCTTAGAGCAATAATAGAACGAGATGTATTGATTGTGTTGGCCGGGCCGGTGGGGAGGCAGCCGGTGACCCGGCTAGGAGTGCTATGTGGTTTTATGCGAGATAAAACAAGGGGAAGGCTGGTTGTTGGTGGTGCTCGGTGGAGGTGCGAGTTGGTGATGTATGATGGTCGAAGGAACTGCGGTGGTTGCCGCGGGTTGCTGCTGTTAATGCAGGTACAGGTGGTTGCCGATGGAGGAATGGCGAGGGAGGAGTGCACTTGGTTGATGACGGTGGAGTGATGCAGGGGAGCCTTGAATTGGTGTCTGGCAATGCCTGAACTCAGTGACGGAGGTGATGGTGTGCTGGTGAAGGGGTGTGTGAGGCATGGTGGTTGCTGCTCGTGGACAGAGGTGCCGACAAAGGAGGGGATTGATGCACAGAGAAGGACGGAGCACCAAGGGCGTTGTGATGGTGATGAATGGTGTAAGGGGTTGGTGATGATGATGGTAGCATTGATGCGGTAATGGTGGTGTATACGAGACTAGTTGAACTAGGCTCAAGCTGTTTGGTGGCTCGACAGAGGTGAGCCATGGTCGTGACATGGTGGTTACTTTTTGTGGTACGGAGTGCAGGTGAAGGTGGTTAATGGTGGTCTGAATTCGAGTTGTTGCTGGTGTTTGGTGGATGGAGGAGCAGCAGTTCAAGCGAGATGAGTAGGACGGTGGTGATGGAGGAGAGTGAAGTGTCGGGTTGCTTGATGTTGTTGATTGTTTGGGTGATGCGAATTGGTTGTTGTGGGAAGATGTCGGGAATGAAGGTGATGAAGATGAATGGTGATATTGTTGGAGGGGTTTGTCAAAGTCAACCTTTGACTTTGTCATTTTATTACATGTGCTTCCTTCGACAACTTAAACACGTCTCGCTATTCCGCTTCGCCTACATATCAAATTATTATATTAATAAAATAATACTAATTTTATATAAAACCAACTAATTATTAAATATAACTAATACGACTAATTATTATAAATTAATAATTAACTGAGCTAATTAAATAATTAAGCACGCGAAATCGACTCGGAATAAGGTAATAGGACGAGGCTAAATCGTCCTAAATTAGGACAACATCAAATCTCCTCACACTTAAACTTTAATCGTCCTCGAGTAAGGTCATTTAAACTAAACCGAGACCCTTAATATAAAAGACTAGCTAAACTAATAATTGTAACACCCCCATACTCCAAGTGTCTTACCAGGACCACTCAGGTAAGGATACTACCATCTCGGTTACCCGAGGCAATGATAATCATAAGACAATAACGAAACAACATTTAAATAGAAATACTTTAGCGAAAGGTTACAATCTCAAAACCAAATACCAAAATACGAATACATGTTCTCAAAACCAACTGTATACTGAGCTAACTGAAATGTTTATTAAACTACTAAAGCTACAGTGGAAGACTTATATCATCGAGACGGTGGCACATCCCGGCTATCCCGACTCAACTCATACCGCTCAATATCGCTCACCATCCCGAATGGATCACCGCAGGTTTTAAAACAATAAACCGGGTCGGTACTAATCATACAATTTATATAACCAACAAGATAAAGAATCAACACGGCTCAGCGATCACGCACAAACACACCCACTCCGATCAATCTCGTCACCGACTATCCTTTGGACCCGACCGCCGAGTGGGGGACCGCGGCCGTTCCACCTAAGCCCCGCTCATCATACCGAGCGATAACCCTGTCCCATTAATGTGCACATCCCCTTCCGTGGCGGGTTCCACGAAGGGCGAAACTAGGGTGTGAAGCCACTCCCGCAAGTGACTCCACTCAGCCGAGAACGCATCTCGAGAACCAGAGACAAGCAATCACAATCAACAACCGTCACAATACAATTACGATAATAATCAACAACCACAACACATCAACAACACATCATGGGACTAATGCGAGTAGGAAACCCTACCGGAAAGCACAACACAATCAGACGGTCTCACAGCTGATATCAAAATGCTTCTTCTACAAATCCTCCTCCTAACATACAAACATATAATCACTACCAACACAAAATACAACAAAACCCCAAATTCCCAATAATAGGGTTTAACCAACTTTAAGGAAAAACTATAAAAACGGTACATAGATCTGACCATCGACGCAAGGATCTCAACGGTATAACGAAAGGTGAAATCCGACCTTCCAAACTCCGGGATTTGCCAACAATGCGATTAAAGCGAAGAACGTACTTTGTTTTCTCTCTTGACAGTAATTAGGTTTTAAAAAGTGTTTAAAGAACAATGACGGAAGTAATATATACTTTAATCGCATTATTAACAAAACCCGAGAAATCATCCCGTAAATGGCTACTCGATCGAGTAACTAAGGTACTCGATCGAGTGCCCCTTACTCGATCGAGTATCTACGTTACTCGATCGAGTACCCAACAGGTCAGAAACTATTTTAAACTGCAACTCACCCTTACTCGATAGAGTAAGGCCTACTCGATAGAGTAAGGCCTACTCGATAGAGTACCCAGAGACTCATAAAACCGTAGTATTACAGTCTTCCCTCCTTAAAAAGAACTTCGTCCCCGAAGTTCAAACCACAACAAAACAAAGACTCACACTACAACACTCCTGACTCAACACCCAAAACAAAACTCAACATAAAACATGTTACTAACCCAACCTCAACCCGACAAACATACCGACACAACATACAAAAGGGTATAAAAACTCTTAAAAACTCTTCGCGATCATCTCCTACCCCCCTAAAAGAAACAAGGTTACGTCCCCGTAACCATACATACCTGAACAAAAAGGAAAGGGTAACGCTCTCTCATGGCCTCCTCTGCCTCCCATGTAGCTTCTTCAGTCTCGTGGTTAGACCAAAGGATCTTAAGCAAAACTGTCTCACCACTCCTAGTCTTCCTAACCTTTCGGTCAAGAATCTGCTTAGGTACCTCAAGATATGATAAGGACTCATCTAGCTCTAAGCTCTCTGCCTCTAACACATGTGACGGGTCACTCACATACTTCCGCAGCTGCGATACATGAAACACATTATGCACTCTCTCTAACGCAGCTGGTAAAGCCAGACGATAAGCAACCTCTCCAACCCGCTCTAAGATCTCATAAGGCCCGATGAACTTCTGACTTAGCTTGGCTTTCTTCCCAAATCTCATAACCCCACGCATAGGAGACACTTTCAGAAGAACCTTATCCCCAACCTGAAACTCTATATCCCGGCGATGTAGATCTCGCATAACTCTTTTGCCTATCTGATTGCTCTCATCCGTTCCATGATCATCTTAACTGTTCAACCATCTCATGTACCATCTCTGGTCCTAGAACCCCGCCTCAAAGACTTTGTCCTCCCAACAAATCGGACTCGCATCTCCTCCCATATAAAGCCTTAAACGGTGCCATACCAATACTAGTGTGATAGATGTTGTTGTAAGAAAACTCTATCAAATCCAACCTCTGTTCCCAGCTACCACCGAAGTCCATCACACAAGCTCGTAACATATCCTCAAGAGTCTTGATCGTTCTCTCAGTTTGACCATCTGTCGCAGGATGAAATGCTGTACTCATCTTCAAAGTTGTTCCCAAAGATTCCTGCAACTCTTTCCAAAACCTTGATATAAATCTCGCATCTCTGTCAGACACTATGTCCTTAGGGACTCCATGTAACTTAAGCACATTCTTTCGATAAGCCATAGCTAATTGTGCTTTAGTCCATGTATCTTTCATTGGCACAAAGTGCGCTGACTTGGTCAGTCGATCCACTATAACCCATATCATGTTGTTACCCTGTTGACTCTTCGGCAAACCCACGATAAAATCCATAGAAATGGATTCCCACTTCCACTCAGGTACCTCTAAAGACTGAATCTTACCTTGTGGTCGTCATTTGTTCTCCTTTAACTCTCGGCATGTCAAACAACGGGCCACAAACTCACTGTTTCTTTCTTCATCCAGGCCACCAAAACGTGTTCTTTAAATCCTTGTACAGCTTGTCACCACCTGGATGTACTGAATATGGTGTACTATGTGCCTCTGTCATGATAGTCTTTTTCAGCTCCTCATCATTAGGGACACACCATCTACCATCAAACCTCAAACTACCATCTGTATGAATAGAGAATCGAGACACTGTCCCTTTCTCTACTCCAGCTCTCCACTCAACTATCTTAGGATCCAACGCCTGTTTACCTCGAATATCATCATAAAGATCAGGCTGCACTGTCAAATCTCCCATGGCATCCCCTCTCTGCATCATATGTATCCCAAACCTTGCTACCTCATCTCTCAACCTCATCAAAGATAGAGCTGTACACAAAGAATGTACACTCTTTCTACTCAAAGCATCTGCAACAACATTGGCTTTCCCTTCATGGTAGATAATTTCCATGTCATAATCGCCAATCAGCTCCATCCACCTCCTCTGTCTCATGTTCAACTCCTTTTGAGTGAAGATGTACTTGAGACTCTTGTGATCCGAAAATACCTTAAAGATTGCTCCATAAAGGTAATGTCTCCATATCTTGAGAGCAAACACCACTGCACCCAACTCCAGATCATGTGTAGCGTAGTTCTCCTCATACGGCTTCAATTGCCTAGAAGCATAGGCAATCACCTTACCGTTCTGCATCAACACACATCCCAACCCATTCTTTGAGGCATCTGTATAAACCTCAAAGTTCTCAATCCCTTCAGGCAATGCTAAGATAGGAGCTGTGGTCAAACGCTCCTTTAATGTTTGGAACGCCGTCTCACAACTCTCATCCCAACGAAACCTGTTCTCTTTCCTCATCAACGATGTCATAGGTATAGCTATCTTGGAGAAATCTTTCACGAACCGTCTGTAGTATCCAGCTAAACCCAAGAAACTCCTGATCTCAGCAACATTCTTTGGTGCTTCCCACTTTGTCACTGCCTCAATCTTTGCCGGATCCACAGCTACTCCCTCCTTAGAGATCACATGCCTCAGAAAAGCAATTTTCTCTAACCAGAACTCACACTTGGACAACATAGTATATAACTCATGCTCCCTCAAAGTCTGCAGCACAATCCTCAGATGCTCCTCATGCTCCTCCTTAGTCTTAGAGTAGACTAAGATGTCATCGATAAACACCACCACAAACTTGTCCAAAAATTGTCTGAAGATTCTGTTCATCAAATCCATAAACACAGCCGGTGCATTAGATAACCCAAACGGCATCACCACATACTCATAATGGCCATACCTCGACGTGAAAGCTGTCTTTCGTATGTCCACCTCTCTAATCTTCACCTGATGGTACCCCGACCTCAAATCAATCTTAGAAAAGACTGATGCACCACTCAACTGATCAAACAGGTCATCTATCCTCGGCAAAGGATACTTGTTCTTCACCGTCACTCGGTTCAGCTCTCTGTAGTCTATGCACAACCTCAAACTCCCATCTTTCTTCTTCACAAAAAGAACTGGTGCTCCCCACGGCGATACACTAGGTCTAATGTATCCCTTCTCTATCAGATCATCTAGCTGTTTCCTGAGCTCCTCCATCTCTTTAGGACCCATCCGGTACGGTGCCTTAGAGATTGGCCTCGTCCCCGGTTTCAACTCAACTGTGAAATCTATCTCTCTCTTCGGTGGCAACCCCGAAATCTCCTCTGGAAAAACATCTGCAAACTCTCCCACCACTGGTATCTGATCAACTGTCGGACTCTCTATCCGGTCATCTCTCACATGGCACAAGATCAAAGGACATCCCTTCCTCAGATAAGACTTCAAGGTGACAGCTGCAATCAACTTGACTTTGGGTTTGACTAGAAACCCACGATAAGATATACTAACACCCTTAGGCCCTCTCAAAGAAACTTTCTTTTGATGACAGTCTATCTTAGCTTTATACTTTCCCAACCAATCCATCCCGACTATCATCTCAAAACCGTTAAAAGGAAACACTAGCAGGTCTACAGGTAGATCAACTTGCCCAACTATCATAGGTACATCTCTATACAACCTCCCACATGATACAGACTCACCCGAAGGTATAAAAACTTTCTCACTTACAAACTCATATACCCTCAAACCCAACCGTTTAACATGACTCGAAGATACAAACGACTGTGACGCCCCCAAATTAAACAAAACAAAGGTATGAATACCGTTAACAAGAAAAGTACCAGTGATAACATGTGCATCATCCTCAGCTGCTTTCTTCTCCATCATGAACAGCTTTCCACTGGTCTTCTGTCCACCTCCGGACAGATTGTGGCTGATGTGGCGGCTTAGCACCCGACCCCTGATTGTTGTTGTTGTTCGTAGCTGGTTTCTGATAAGAATTACCGCCATTGCGGTTACCTCCACCCAGATAGCTCTGACTTCCCCGGTTAGACCATGACCCAAAAGGTCTGTTGCTCGCATAACTCTGTGCAGGTCCCTGAGAATAGCTCCCCCGAGCCGATCCCTGAAAAGCTCCCGGTGCACTCGTGCACTCATGTCTCTTGTGGCCTACACCGCCACTGCCAAAGCAAGTCATTCCCAACTACCACTGCTACTCACACGGCCACGCCCAAAGGAAGCCCGAAGATCGAACCCCTGGCTGACAAAAAACCCTCTAGCTTGATTGTGGTTGCCTTTCTTGTGACTAGATTGGCCACCACCCTTACTCTCAGCCTTTCTTTTCTCAACACCCACTCTCTCCTGAGCCATCTCCACCAACCTCTCAGCTCTCCCAGCCCTCTCATAAGCTTCCTTAACATCAGTAAGGACTCCCACAGGTAGCTTATCCATGATCTTAGGGGTAAACCCCCTCTCAAACCTCAGCGCCAGGTTCTCCTCACTCAAACCCATATCTTCGGCATACCTAGACTTCTCATTAAACTGCTTGTAGTACTCAGCAACTGACATATCAGATGTCATCTTAAACCCATCAAACTCTTATCTCAACTTACTCCTCACATATTCCGGTACAAACTCTTTTCTCATAGCCCTCCGAAACTCTTCCCAAGGTATAGCAGGTAAGCCCTGGTTCGTATACAACTCTCTAGCACTAACCTTCACCTTGTCCCACCACTCACCAGCTGCTTCCCTCCGGTAAAACGCAGCTTGTTCTACTCTCATCTCATCAGGACAGTGAACCAAGTCTAGTATGTTCTCCATCTCACGATGCCAGTTGTCAAGAAGGTTTGGTTCCCCGGTCCCCTTGTACTCTTTTGGGTTAAACCTCGCTATATAGAGGCTGATCTTAGAGTGATCAACCTCCTTATCCTTTCCCACTTTCTTTATGGCCTCGGTAAGAGCATCCTGATGCTCCAACATCTTAACGATATCATCTATGTTCATGGTCTCAGCTCTCGCATACAAAGCGTTTCTCTTGGGCGGCATCTTGAAACTATATAAGAAAGGGTAGATATAAACATACGCACTATAACCCCAAAACACGAAAACAGACTGCCCAGAACACACTCGATCGAGTGCCCAAACCTACTCGATCGAGTAAGAGGCTACTCGATCGAGTGCCCACCATACTCGATCGAGTGCCCCGACTCCAGACCCCAAACAGAGCTTCTGATCTCTAACATACTCGACCGAGTAGCCCAGCTACTCGATCGAGTGACCCCCTACTCGATCGAGTGCCCGAGGTACTCGATCGAGTGCCTAAAAACACGATTTTGGTTGCAAAATCGTCAAATACCCACTCGATCGAGTCAGACCCACTCGATCGAGTCATGCTAACTCGAATATGCTACCCGCATGCTATACCATATCCCAATATACTAAACAACTTTATAAACCCAACATTATATCATAGTTAAGCATACTATGCTACACAACTCTTCATATGATTAACGAAACAACTATATCATGTTATCAAACGCCACATAGTAAACATCCAACATGCTTCTTATTTCAACAACAGTTCTATATGTCTCACCAATTTTTCGTTCACAAATTCAACTTTCTACTCCAGCATCCAACAATTACAACATACTTCATCACATCCACACACAAGCTAACAAACAACACATACTTGACGTACACCCCCCATGTGAACGGTTCAAAATTGTAGGGCGAGTTCGCGACTTTAGGACGTCTCGCAAACCTTTGCATTAGCTTCTACAACCTTTACCCCGGGTTCATTTTAATTGACTCCCTATGTTCATTAGATTCATTGGTTACAGGTTTCAGGATCGTCGCTCTGATACCATTTGTAACACCCCCATACTCCAAGTGCCTTACCAGGACCACTCAGGTATAAGGATACTACCATCCCGGTTACCCGAGGCAATGATAATCATAAGACAATAACGAAACAACATTTAAATAGAAATACTTTAGCGAAAGGTTACAATCTCAAAACCAAATACCAAAATACGAATACATGTTCTCAAAACC
This sequence comes from Silene latifolia, assembly GCF_048544455.1. Taxonomy (NCBI): domain Eukaryota; kingdom Viridiplantae; phylum Streptophyta; class Magnoliopsida; order Caryophyllales; family Caryophyllaceae; genus Silene; species Silene latifolia. Next base: position 77,286,633 of record NC_133529.1, read on the forward strand.
AACTGTATACTGAGCTAACTGAAATGTTTATTAAACTACTAAAGCTACAGCGGAAGACTTCTATCATCAGACGGTGGCACATCCCAGCTATCCCAGTACTCAACTCATACCTGCTCAATATCTGCTCACCATCCCCGAATGGATCACCGCAGGTTTTAAAACAATAAACCGGGGTCAGTACTAATCACACAATTTATATAACCAACAGTACAGTAATCAACACAGCTCAAGCAGTCACGCACAAACACACCCACTCCAGTCAATCTCCGTCACCGACTGTCCACTGGACCAGCCCTGCCAGTGGGGGACCGCAGCCGTTCCCACCTAAGCCCCGCTCATCATACCGAGCGATAACCCTGTCCCATTAATGTGCACATCCCCTTCCGTGGCGGTTTCCACGAAGGGCGAAACTAGGGCGTGAAGCCACTCCCGCAAGTGACTCCACTCAGCCGAGAACGCATCTCGAGAACCAGAGACAAGCAATCACAATCAACAACCGTCACAATACAATTACGATAATAATCAAACAACCACAACACATCAACAACACATCATGGGACTAATACTGAGTAGGGAAACCCTACCTGGAAAGCACAACACAATAAGACGGTCTCACAGCTGATATCAAAATGCTTCTTCTACAAATCCTCCTCCTAACATACAAACATATAACCACTACCAACACAAAATACAACAAAACCCCCAATTCCCAATAATAGGGTTTAACCAACTTTAAGGAAAAACTATAAAAACGGTACATAGATCTTACCCTCGACGCAAGGATCTCAACGGTATAACGAAAGGTGAAATCCGACCTTCCAAACTCCGGGATTTGCCAACAATGCGATTAAAGCGAAGAACGTACTTTGTTTTCTCTCTTGACAGTAATTAGGTTTTAAAAAGTGTTTAAAGAACAATGACGGAAGTAATATATACATTAATCGCATTATTAACAAAACCCGAGAAATCATCCCCCGTAAACCGGCTACTCGATCGAGTAACTAAGGTACTCGATCGAGTGCCCCCTTACTCGATCGAGTATCTACGTTACTCGATCGAGTACCCAACAGGTCAGAAAATATTTTAAACTGCAACTCACCCTTACTCGACAGCGTAAGGCCTACTCGATAGAGTACCCAGAGACTCATAAAACCGTAGTATTACAATAATATCCTATCAGAGGCAATTAACGGGCCTTCTCCATCCCTTCAACTCGCAACAAAACACAATGAGGTATTCATTCCGATGCAAGGCAAGTGGGGGCTTGTGGAAAATTTTGACACATCCAAACGTATAAGAACGAATCAACATATAAGATGCATCATAAAAAGTTAAACCGCTTTCCTCATATAAGCGGCCGTTTTGCTTTCAAAAACCGAACTAAGAGAGTCATTAGTGGAGGATGTCGTCTCCGGGTCTTACCAAGGTGTCGACTCCCTAATTCTAGCTCAAGCAATTTAAATTGACAACACGGGGTGCCTAAGAAACAAATTATAGGCGGGAAAGAGGAAGTACTTTGCTATACTCCCAAGAATGACATGACACACACTATATTCGACTCCATATCAAACCTTTGACCAAAGGAGACACAAGACCTACTCTCACAGGTTTCACTAGACACTCATTGAAGAACCGAGTCATTTTGTGATAAAAAGTAACCAAAATCACTCCTCTAACTCGACTTGCAAAGCATGCCCGCAATCTAATATGGTACTCCATCCAATATCCGCAAGAGAAATGTCAAAATGATGCACATACAAGAGAGACAACTGGGTTGTTATGGGGATTGGGTTAGGTGAAAAGGGTTCGGTGCAAGCACCATTTTAGGAAATGTGGGGCTAAGGATCGAGTAGTCGCCACATCTAACCAATTCACTAAACCGTACCAATGCCAAAGAATTCTTCCACAAAATTTGGCAAAGATTACCATTTCCAAAAATTATTCATTTCTTCTTTCGAAACAATATCAATTGCAATCCCATCAACCCTTTATTGAACACAAATACAACATTTTTTTCTTTTTGTTTTTCACTTCATTTTTTTTTCTTTTCTATTTGACTTTCTTTCTTGCAATTTTCATGACTTGTTCACCTCTTATTCTTGCAAAATGAGCCAAAATTGAAGAACCGTCACAAACATGTGATATCCAAGATTATATACCCCGAAGAGAATCAATTCTAACGCAAATACTCTTCCACAAATGGACTACAACGACGAACTACTCAACATAGGTGAGTTGTTTATGGTATGTAGTTATTTAGTTGGCAATAGAAATGACAAGGCTTAAGCTCAAAATGGGTTAACAAAAGGGAGAAATGACTCAAGGGCACAACATAGGCTAAGTTGGCTAAGTGTGAGGTTACTTTTTATTTGAACAAAATCGTCTCAATATGCACATCAACACTTCTACGGAATCAAGGAATGAGCTCTATACTTATGCGTTTTGACATGACATACCTCGTAAGGAGAACTACTCACAAATACCTTGTTGGAATATGTGTCCTCCGACAATAATGCGATCACAACTGTTGATCATGATGATCACATGTTTAAGTCTCATTATAAAGAATACAATTGGGAAGTAATATTTACTGTCAACTGGTCCACACATATCGGTAATGATTGGTGACTAGAGTTTGACACATTGTCGTGCGACGGTGGTGATCGATTGATCCCCTAGGTCATACCTATAGGGCAACACTCTTAATTGATCATTTAATTGATCGTATAACGTTACGAGTCAATTAAATTATTTAAAATTGACGGACGATTTTGGAAGTAATATTTACGTATCTCATTGAAATTTGATTAAATGAGATACGGTCTGAGTAATCGAATTGTATCATTACTCAGATGAAATTATTGTTTAAGGAAACAATTGAATTTGAATGAATTATTATAAATACAATTTGTTGTGATTTATAATTGGTAAAATATTTTGGTACAAGTAATTATGAATTACTAAGTCGATTTTGTATATGACGTATTTTTATTAATACGTTGATTTTTAATATGTTAGAAATACATAACAATTTTATGTGACATATGACATGTGACATATTGACAAATTGACAAAAATAAAATGGATTCCATTTTATGAAAGTGCCGAAATTAAGAGGAGGATTAGGCTTAAATTAAGTTGATTTTGTTAGTGGTAAACACAATGATTACCTAATAAACTAGCCATGAAACCCTATTGTTCATTGTGAAGAACAACTCAAGCATGCATTGGCTCCCTCCCATGCCCTCTTCCACCCGGTTTTTTGAGATGAAAAACCACTTTGGTTTTTCATCTTATTTTACCTAATATACACTAAAAATATAGTTAGTGCATCATTCATTCTTCATTCATCTAAAATAAGAATTTTAGAGAGATAAAAAGCTTCCTTCTTCCTCCTCCCATAAACCGAAATATTAAAGAGTTTTATAATATTTTGGGTCAATTTTATGATAAATTAATATTGTACTAGTATTCATAATATTAATTTTAATTAAGAGTGTGCTTTGGGTATTAAGCTTTGGGAGAGATCCTACACTTGGATCTTAGTTCTTCCACTAAGGAAAGCACAAGAACAAGAGAGAAAGGAGATCTCTCTTGTGCCCATATAAACCAATATTCCAATGTAAGATAAAGATTTCTTCTTTATATTGTTTATAAGTTTGCATGCATAAGATCACCATTAATTTTATGACAAATTAAATTAAAACATATATGAATATGTTAAGTATATAGATCTACTTTTTCTTCAATCGGTATCAAGAGCCATGGTTGTTTGCATGCAAATCGGTTAAAAGTTTTTCCGAGTTATACGATTAACATATAAAACTTGTTTAATTTGTGTTATTATGATATATCACGAAAATCATCATGCATGTTAAAAATTATGGTCCTAAAATGTTTTTAGGATATTTTGGCTAATTTATGGATTTTTATTGTTCATTTTGTATAATAATGGCATTAAAATATGATTTTATGAATAAAATGTCATTTTCGGACTAAAATTAGCTAAACTTCGAATTTTACAGTGATTTTTGGATATGTTGTCACATATATTATTTTGAGATGACCTGTAAATGTTCATAATTTTTGGACTTCTTGTGCTCGAAAAATGGATTTTTCATTATTAAATTCGGATTTAGGTGAAAAATAGGTTAATATGAGATAAATTTCGAATTTGGTCATAGAAATTTAGTATGTTGTCACATGAAATTTTACAAGATGTGTGTAAAATAATAGGCTATATTGAAGTCTTTATGCATGATTTATGATTTTTTGAATAAAAATAGCATAAATAGTGACTTAATTAGTGAAATATTAATAAAACATACTCTATGACTAAGGAAAAACATCATATGTTGCATTTTATTATATTTTTCAGATCTAAAATTGAAAAGTTGATGAATATATTTTTCTCATGTTTTTATGATTATTTTGTTAAAACCGATAAACCGCAACATTGTTTTTCCGGATAAATTTCGAAATTTTAACCTATGTTTTTTGAACATTATGAGTGTCATGGTATTTTTCCAGAATGTTCATGAGTTTAAATTTCAAATTTTGAATTTATTTGAAATTTTGTGATTTATTTGAAGATTATAGCTTATTTTTATTATTTTAAGTCCATTAATGAACAAATTTTAGAAATATGAGTTAATTATGGTCAAATAATTAGTGAAGACTAAATTTTGAGTCCTAAGAGGTTAGGGTAATTAACTTATGCATAAATATGAATTTATGTATTTTTGTGATTATAAAATGTTGAAATCACGCAAATCCGTAAAAACCGAGTAATATCCGATATTGGCTATTTAAAGGCGATTTAGCATAAAATTGGGCATGTTCATACATATTATAATGCTGCATTTTCTTTATGATTGTCATAATTTTATTTATGTAATTTTTAAATTATGTAATTTTTACTTAGTATCGCCTTAGTTTTTAATTGGTATTACCCGAAATGTATGGGAATATCGATTCGGTTGTAATTTATTGTGATCTCGTATCACCGTTTTGTAATTTAATAGATTTATTTTATTTTAGTTACAAATGTATAATAGGAAATTATGTAATTTGTTATGTAATTTTAATTATTTCGGAGTTCCCAAAGACGGATTTCTTCAAGATGCCGATACATAAAGACGGTGTTACCTCGAGATGCGTGCCACAACCGAAGTTCAAGGGACCAATGGAGTTGGTTTCCGAATATGTAATAGTTAATTAGATTTTCTATTCTAGGAAGGCCATACTAGGATTTATTTTTATGTTTTGCATTTTATTTATATGTCACATGCATCGCTAAATCGCCATAACTAAAACATGCATCTTCTTTCATCGAGTTTATCGACCGTGTCAATTACAATTATCGTAGTTCACCGCTTTAGTTCACTTAAAAAGTGATAGATAATAAATTGACATGACCTCTCGCTAAAACAATCAATTGAGACATAGCCTTACCAAATAGTAGAAACCATGAAAACCTATTTCGTGAGGGAGTGCACTCGGCCACACCGGGGTACAAACCTTATTACGTAGGGGAAGTGGGTGATAAATGTCTATCCACCGAATTCATGCTGATAAGGGATGAATCGGCCACACCGTGCCCAAGTTAATGTGGGTTTGGATCATGGACACATTTATTCGAAATTTGGATTGAACTCAACAAAAGTTTTTCGATAAGGGTTTTATCGGCCACACCTTCCCCTTGTTGAATGTGTTTTGGGCTAAAGATAAATGTTAATGTAATATTATCGACCAAGAGTTCTAAAAGTAGAATCGATTAAACGTTAATCCACCGAGTTATATTGATAAAGGATGAATCGGCCCCACCGTGCCTAAGTCGATATGAATTTGGGTCTTGGAATCATTTATCTAGTTGGGTAGAGGTCACTAGAAAAATGCATAAAACTTGTTTAAATTATAAATTTTTACGAGTATTATTGTTAAAACGACATTTGTTTTAATCCTTCTATTTTGTTTTGTAGACCACTTTTTTTCTCATAACAAATGGCAACACCAACCCCTAACGCCACACCTCTCGCTAATTCATCATGGCTCCGATCCTTCATGGATCGATGTAAAGTTGAAAAGAATGGGTCAAATTTCTCCGATTGGGATGCCCAACTCAAACTAGCCGCCCAAGGTGACGACAAGCTTCGTTACCTTACCGAGGCCTCTCCTCCCGAACCTACTACTAGGTCGACCGCCGCCACTAGGGAAGCATATGAGGCTTACCATAAGGAGTCCGCCGCAATGAAAAATGTCTTGATATTTGCGATGGAGGCGGACCTCCAAAGGAGAGCCTTTAAAATGGGCACCGCTAATGAGATTTACTCCAAGCTTGTGACAATGTTTTCAAAAACTCCGCGGATCGTCCAATATGAGGCGGCCGCGGCATTCTTTGATCTCGACTTCAAAGAGGGCCAAAAGGTTAGCCCTCATGTGCTCAAACTTATGGAGCTAGTCGAGACCTTGAAGATTCAAAAGGTTGAAATCCCCAAAGAACTCATTGTAGATAGGATTCTACACTCCTTATCCAAAGTCAAAGCGTATGTTCAATTCCGGGTGAATTTTAACATGCAAGACAAGGATGTGTCTCTTGAAGAATTGCACAAGTTACTTGTGCAAGCCGAGAGGGACATGGGGTTAAATGTGAACCCACCAAAGGATGTGCTTAACATAAGCACTAAGAGCAAGGGGAAGTTAAAGAAGAATGGGAGGAAGGGTAAGAAGCAAACTCCCACATTCACCAAAGCTAAGGCTAATGATGCTAGCACTTCAAAAATCAAGAAGGGTCCTCTTGATAAATGCCATTATTGTAATGGTATGGGACATTGGAAAAGAAATTGTTCCAAATACCTTGGTGATATTAAGGCTGGAAAGATTACTCCAGTAGGTAAATGACTATCCTTTCTTTTATGTTTCTAATACAACTATGGTATTGTGATACAAAGTTGTGATAATGTATCTCCCTTTTTATTGTAAATAGGGCCTCCACCAAGCAAAGACAAGGGAAAAGAAAAGCAAGCTTGAGAAACCATCAAGAAGCTAGGAATAACTTTCATGGAGCTTTGCTTTTTATTGTCTTATTTTAATCATGTTTTGGATTTTAGAACCTTTAAGTTTCCGTGTTCGACATGGAAAGGTATTTTGGATAATTGGTTGTATTTTGGATAATGGTGGCTTGGTTTGCAACCCAAGTCACCCGTTTTATCATTTTATCCTTTGTTCTAAAATTCGTATTTAAATGCTTGCTCTTAGAAACATATGATTATTCACTTAAAGTGATCTAATAGACAAATATAATGACAGGATTCATTATATGTCCACATGCTTAAGGCTTGTGTATGATCATTTACAAAGTGATTTTGAGTCTATGAACTCTTTTAAAGGAATATCAACCACCAAGTACACTTGCGAAATCTAAAACTATTAGTCAATCTATGAGATAGTTCTCCTTATACTTCAACATCATTAATTGTGTCTCATATGCTATCTTTGAATCTCTAGTGTATTTATTCTAAAGATAGAGTGGGAGAAAAATGAGGACACAACTCACACCAAGATAAGTTTGTGTACTTGTGTAAATTAGATCTACGCAAGAGAGAGTGATTTGAATGAAGGTATATCTAGTTATATAGCATACCCAATAGATGAGATCTATGGTCTCAAGTAAGTTCTATATGACTAAAGAGACCAAGTGAAGTAATCATAAGAGTATGTTCTCAAGATAACTACACGACGAGACCAAAAGAAAGTTTTAGTACAAAATGACTAATATAAAGTTTTAACAAGAGTTTTGACTAGTTTATGAAAAATTTTGACCAATAGTTTCAACCTTGAGATTTACTTAAGAGCCTAAATGAATCAAAGTAACATACTAGTTATAAACGAGTTGCAAGGATTGATATACCGATATCTTCAATAGCTAAGTTTTTAACCTCGCAAATGTCATTACTTAACCACATTATGAAAATGAATTGGTTAAACCTCCTTCTGAAAGGGATATTTTTGAAAGACGTGAATTAGATATTATTTATATTTAAACAATGACATTACTACGTATCATTATGACATGTACGAATTAGAGATTAAAATCTCTTTCCATAAGGTTGAGATGAGACCTCTTCAAAATAGGAATTTTGAAAGGATATGATGGGAACATATATGGCTTCATCTTAATAACTTTGCAAAGCAACATACATTCCAATTTTGAAAATGTTTTCAATTGAGTAATCAATTTCGAAACATGTGGAATTAAGTGGGAGTTTAGAAATTATCATGTGAAGAAATGGAATTTAGTGGGAGCTATCATCCTTTGAATGTTTACAACTCATTACTCATTAGGAATGACGAGCTAATATCTTCTTTCACAAAGAAGTATTTGAGTTTTCAATTCTGGATGATTATGGACTATGATGAATCCAATTACATCAAGAGATATTGGATTAGTATTAAGAAATACACATCGAATCAACATACACACTAGGTTATTCATGTGAATGAAAATGGAATTGCCATTAGCAGTCATGGTCGTTCCTTGAACCTAAATATAGTTGATGACATGATTAAAAGTTGCTAATGTTTCCGCCATTAGAATAATCATGCGCATGTCCAATCATGAATCATATGCATAAGAGCATGATGAATCATTGGTAAGCCATAGTAGAAACGTCATGAATTCTCGAGAAGAATTCGATGAGCAATTTCCGTGTTTGACGGAATGCTCTATTATGTGTCAAGAGGTTGCACATATTATAGAAAATCCGAGCACATGTAAGGATTTATGGGAATCCTAAGCCTTTCAAGCTAATAGGAGAAATAAGAAGTTTGGAAAGATACTTAGTTGAATAAGAAGTTGCTCAAAACTAATCTTTCCTAATATGCTAGGACTTGTGGGAAGTGCTAGGCTGATCATCTTGACAAATTGTTGCAAGACTCTACAAAACATATACCTAGTGCATTGTGTGTGGATGGAGTACTTGATCAGTACAAGTTATATCATTCATCACAAATTCGTTCGTTATGTGATAATCGATAAGGAAGTTATTTCAAAGATAAAGAACCGAAACCAAGGTCGGGAACCTTGATGTGTACTTGGTAAGGTTCATGCTATGAGTGATAACATGAATGTAAAGGACAATACGATTGAGAAGTTTGAACACATGGACACATGACATGTTAAACTTCTATTGCAATCAACAAGTATTTACACACTTACGATGTGCATCACAAGGTTGTAATATGGTATTGACTACCCGAGTGTGATGTCGACATTTGTCGTTTGAGTTATTAGTAACTCACCTTATACTTTGTTACATCTAATGGGTTGTAGAGACAATTGAACCCCGTTTAAGTGAACTAGGATTAGCATCGTATTTGCCCATAGTTACCTACATGAGGTGACGTCTCGAAGTGACTAGAGTGTGATGCGATTGATGGAAAGCTCAAGTGCCATAGAGTCATGTGAGATGACTAGTCGATCACATAGGCAGACTGTTAGGAACATTTTGTCGGGCCTTATGACCGCTTATAGAGTTCTGGCAAATTTATATAGCCTGGTCGTGGCGAAAGCTGCTATAGTATTCAAATGAGTCGATTCTTTTGACTAAAGACTATTCGCCTAAGATGGCACAGCTTCAGATTAACTTTGATTTGTGTTACTACGACCTTCGTAAATGGGGTCAAATGGGCATATTTTGGGTTATGATGGCTGTGGCTAGTTGAAGGGAATGAGTGCGATAGAAATTGTCCACCCCTAGTCAGGGTTATAATAATATCTTAGGGCCACTCGAGGAGTAATGAACTGGAAATGCGTGGCCACGCTCGGAATGTATCCATGGTGGATAAATCCGGTCAATCAGTTATTCTCCAGATCGAGGAAACCACTCCCGATATGATCACTTGCAAGTACGACCTGAAAGACACCTTGCATTGAATGGGAGATAGTAATAGGACAAGAGAATTGGTGACGCACACTTGTCGAGGACAAGTGGGAGATTGTTGGAATATGTGTCCTCCGACAATAATGCGATCACAACTGTTGATCATGATGATCACATGTTTAAGTCTCATTATAAAGAATACAATTGGGAAGTAATATTTACTGTCAACTGGTCCACACATATCGGTAATGATTGGCTGACTAGAGTTTGACATTACTGTCGTGCGACGGTGGTGATCAGTTGATCCCCTAGGTCATACCTATAGGGCAACACTCTTAATTGATCATTTAATTGATCGTATAACGTTACGAGTCAATTAAATTATTTAAAATTGACGGACGATTTTGGAAGTAATATTTACGTATCTCATTGAAATTTGATTAAATGAGATACGGTCTGATTAATCGAATTGTATCATTACTTAGATGAAATTATTGTTTAAGGAAACAATTGAATTTGAATGAATTATTATAAATACAATTTGTTGTGATTTATAATTGGTAAAATATTTTGGTACAAGTAATTATGAATTACTAAGTCGATTTTGTATATGACGTATTTTTATTAATACGTTGATTTTTAATATGTTAGAAATACATAACAATTTTATGTGACATATGACATGTGACATATTGACAAATTGACAAAAATAAAATGGATTCCATTTTATGAAAGTGCCGAAATTAAGAGGAGGATTAGGCTTAAATTAAGTTGATTTTGTTAGTGGTAAACACAATGATTACCTACTAAACTAGCCATGAAACCCTATTGTTCATTGTGAAGAACAACTCAAGCATGCATTGGCTCCCTCCCATGCCCTCTTCCACCCGGTTTTTTGAGATGAAAAACCACTTTGGTTTTTCATCTTATTTTACATAATATACACTAAAAATATAGTTAGTGCATCATTCATTCTTCATTCATCTAAAATAAGAATTTTAGAGAGATAAAAAGCTTCCTTCTTCCTCCTCCCATAAACCGAAATATTAAAGAGTTTTATAATATTTTGGGTCAATTTTATGATAAATTAATATTGTACTAGTATTCATAATATTAATTTTAATTAAGAGTGTGCTTTGGGTATTAAGCTTTGGGAGAGATCCTACACTTGGATCTTAGTTCTTCCACTAAGGAAAGCACAAGAACAAGAGAGAAAGGAGATCTCTCTTGTGCCCATATAAACCAATATTCCAATCTAAGATAAAGATTTCTTCTTTATATTGTTTATAAGTTTGCATGCATAAGATCACCATTAATTTTATGACAAATTAAATTAAAACATATATGAATATGTTAAGTATATAGATCTACTTTTCCTTCATACCTAACGGGACCGGTTTGATGGACTGGCCATATGGAGGCTCTATCCTCATATTTGAGTAGCTATGTCGGTCCTAGGTCGAGTATCGGGTCCAATACGGTCTCACAGGGTGGTCGCAACTCGGTTGTTAAGTTAGACTTTCGGGTTTTTGCAACCAAAAATCCTAACCATGTGTCATCAAAAGGCACAAGCTATCAAGAGGGGAATGACACGGGGAAGACAAATTATCATCATTTGCAACATATGCCCTCCACATTTAGACTCACTATGCAAATATTTACAAACGAAATGCAACGTGTATTGATGCAAATTACACATATGAACAAGCTACGTGAATGCAAGCGTGAACACACATATATACATGTCTAGTCTAAATGCAAACAATATCTAGTCCTAACAGCACACCAACAACACAAGCATATCCAAAATGGTTCCCAAAGGAAACACCCACATCACATATCCCGTCCTCCTCCATGCTTAAATACAAAAAGGAAAGGAAGGAGAAAGGAGAAAGGATTGGAAGAATTTTACCAAACGTCTTCTCCGATTCTCGCATGTGTTGTCAATAAAAAAAGGTTAGGACAAATGCAATATATATATAATATATATATATATATATATATATATATATATATATATATATATATATATATATATATATATATATATATATATATATATATATATATATATATTATAAACAATGCCAATTTTTGAATTTTTTGAATTTTTTCACTTTTTGGTCATTTCTTTGTAATTTTTCCAAATTAACAAGTAAATATATTTACAAATGTTCACAAGGTGGATATTTCCCTCCCCACACTTAAGATGCACATCGTCCTCGATGGGACTAAAGTAGGGAGAGAGTGGAAAATTAAAGGACATATTTTTGTATTTTTCAAATTTTTCAAAATTAAAAACATGTTTTTGTATTATTTTTTTTCATTTTTTTGTGGTTTTTATATAATGAATCCCCTCCCGACACTTAAAATGTGACATTGTCCTCAATGCAACAAATGTAGGGAGGGAACTAAAATGCAATTAAAGTAGAAGTAAGCAAGGGAAAAGCATATATACAATTTAGTGGTTCTTGACGGACTCCACAAAACCTCTCATCCTAAATTTTGTTGCTTGAATTCCCAAGTAGCATGATCCATGTCACTCAAGGCACGGAAGAGACGGTTAAAGGCTCTAGCAAAACCCTCAAACAAGCATGGGTAGTTCCAAGCTATAGCCAATCGCATCCAACTTCTCTTCCAACGCTTCTTCCCGTTCTTCCTATTACTCCTCTCGGTATTGTTTCTAGGATCCTCTTGTGGACTAGGGTTCTCCATTTCAATGTAGTAGCGAGAAGGAGAGAGGTATGGAATCTTATAAACTTCATAGAAAGAGGGAATGTCCATGATAGGCTATCGCACACCTATGCAAAAATAAATACCCTAGACACAAATGAATGTAGTACGTAGGGGTTGAATCCACAGAGAGACGGTAGTTGTAAATTAGTTGTTATGGAGTGAATTTTATCTTGAGTCGATGAGGTTGATTGATTGATTTGATTTATGTTGATGTAAAAACAATAATAAAGAAAGAGTCTAGGGAAGTCGGGTCACACATACAAATATATGTAAATGCTTTATGTCAAACTCGGATTATATAGTAATGATAATTGTTTAGGCATAAAGACACCCATCTATCGATATTAGTGTCAACCATAGACCGGGTCCTAGAGAAACTCTCGTTTATGACTAGGTCGTCCTACTACACATGCTTAGTCTAATTTATTTTCGTGCCTCTCGACTTATAAAAACGAATTAACAAATTTAATCAAAGATTGTGATCAAGAATCAAAGATTAACAATAAGGTACAAGCATGTTATAGAAACTATTATGTGATCACTAAGCATCCTAATTTATCATGTTACAAATACTTTTTATGCATGGCTCCCTTTATCCCCTAGACAAGATATATTACTCTTGCATTATGTAAATTAAGCTAATGATGAACAAAATGATAAACATAATGATAAAGAAATAATACTAGAAATACATTACCTCAACAATGGAAATGGAATTGGAATTGAAGAACAATGCAAAAGGAAATAACTTGGAAATGAAATTGTAATTTGTAATACTTAAAGAAAATGATAACAAACCAATGAAAACTAAACTACACTAAGCTAATCTAACTACTGAAGTTTAGAGAAAATTCTATGTGGAATAATGTGTGTGATGGTGTGTAAGAAGTGTGTGAAGTCTACACCCTTTATATAGGAAATGAGGGGTGAAACTTAAAGTAAATACAAGGGGTCAACCCCAAATATTTTCTCTTAATTACTTGATTAATTACCAAAGGAATCCTAAGTGAGCTATTAACTCAACTTCAATCCTCCTGTTAAATGCTTAGTGAGCATCCTAAGAGCATCCTAAGCTTCACTAAGCATCCAAAGTTTCCACCTTAGTTGGACTTCAAATCTTGGGCTTGACTTTGCATAAGACTTTATTTTGCATTTCTCATTCTAATCCATATCTTTATGCATGCAAATCCATGTAACACTTCAAGGTTGGTCCAATGTTTGCTTCTTTACTTAGCCTTGCTTCTAGTTACTTGCACAAGTGATAGAATAAGCTTCTAAAAGCTCAACTTCCTACAAAATGTGACAAAACAAGCAAAGACAACTAGAATACAACATTAGCTCATAAAATCACTAAGGTTAGTGCAATAATCATATAAACTTGAGCTAAAATATGGGGTAAAAGCATATGTAAAATGGACACATCAGTCCACATGGTCCTCAAGACAAGGGAAATGGTGAAGGAATCAACTTCTCATCTTTGAGGTTCAAATCGCTACCATTCATATCACATTAAATTTGACTCTCCATGTGAATTGAACCATTTCTGAAGAGAAGACTCTCAATTTCTTATAAGCTATTGTCGAAACTACCAAGATCGTAGTTCTTGTCATGGATTCTCAACTCTCTAAGAATGCCAATTTCGAATTCATCAACCTCCATTTCCCAACATTTTTATTCTTCCCCACACTTGTCATTGACAAGCACTTATTCTTCAAAGATTTCGGAAGGAGGTGGTAGTGGGGAGTCTTCCTCATTATCATAGACATCCCAAATAGGGGCACCAAGCCCTTCATAATCTCCCTCCCCACACTTATCATTGACATACATTTCCTCCTCCACATGATCATCGACATTCCTTTGTTTTGAGATAACTTCTTCTCGGAAGTTGTTGTAAGGAGGCATCTCTTCCGTGGATGAAGGGGTTGTTTCCATCTTTTTCACCAAGTTCATGAACTTCTCGTGTCGTGATTCTTCATTGGCCACTTCCCCCCTTTGAGAAAAAGTTAAATGTGGCAGATAATAAGGTCTTGGTGTAGTCTCGGATTCCTCAATAGCCAACTTACTCATGTTGTCATTGTTGCTCACCTTCACAACCACAATTTCCTCCAACACAAAGTGCTCATCATTTTGGGGTTCATAAGAATGTGGACTTCTTTGAGTGTTCGAAGTCCCTTGATTGGCCGTATAAGAATCAAGTGTCCTTTGGTGAGCTTGGACATTGGTGAGATCAATTATCAAGTTCTTGAATTGTTGGTCTTGATGAGCTTCTCTTTGTTGGGCTCTAGCATCCATTTCTTTCAACATTCTTTCAATGGAAGAATTTGGATTTAGGGGTTCAATGAATGGAGATTGGTAAGGTTGTTGAAATTATGTTGTGGAGGTGGATAATCGGGGTCAAAAGGTTGCCCCTCATGAGAAAATCTCGGGTTTTGATTTGGAATTGCCCGGTAAGAATTTTCTTGATGATAGTAAGTCAATTGGCTAGAAGGTGGTTGATCTTGTAAAACATAGATTTCTTGTGGGTACGGGTCTTGTTGTGGAAAGGATGAGCAAATGTCATATGAATGCCCAATCCCACCACAATTCTCACAAGCAGGAGCATATTGTTAATGATTCCTTGGAGGAAACATTTGTTGAGAATAGGTTCTTGGTGGTGACCTTGACTCTTGGATGTGATAGACCTCGTAGTGACTAACCATCTTCTTGCCCGGAAAATCTTCTCAATCTCTCGGTCAAGAGGGAAAAGAGAACCGGTAATTCACCTATGCATACACTCAAAAAGAGATCAAATGGTCCTAATGTAAAGGATGCACTAGGATAAGGATGGAAAAAAAACAAATAAACAAACTAACCCTAGAAACAAACAATTAATCTAATCCAATATCGACGTCCCCGACAACGGCGCCATTTTGATACCGAGTTTTGGCGTACTCCTCGGTATACAAACAATATTTGTAAAGCTCAATACCAAACTAATGAATGTAGTAGGGTAAAGAGGTCGATCCACAGAGACGGGATGATTGACAGTTTAGTTCCTATGCTTTTTTAGTGTAGTACGCACATTTAATGAATGTAGTACGCACATTTAGTCCCCTAACTAGCCTAGTTCCTATGATTTTTTAGTGTGTATTAGGGTCGTTTCTTGTCTTTAGCTTCCTATTATGCATGTTCTATGAGGTTTGGTGTCCTTGGTAGGAGAGGAGCACTAACCTTGCCTAAACGGAGTAAAATGGAGCTAAATTGATAAACATATAACGACCAAGCACCAAAAAGGAGACCAATACTAAAGGTCTAAGTCAATAAAACAAGTATTTGGGCAATAACTAAGGACCCCCACGACCCATGAAGGACCCTCACGGATTGGAAAGGAGCTATTACAAGAGGAAATTGCTTGGAACCAAACCAAGAGTTGATTGTTTGGCTCTGAAACTATGATAGATGAAACAGCGTCGAAAAATCAAGTGATCTAGGCTTTTGAATCACTCTAAGAGGAGTCCGGATGAGGAAATGACGTCCGTTTTACAATCCGAGCTCAAATAGACAAGCTGACCTATGATCCGGGCGTTCCAGACTCAGGCCGAGCATCCCAGACGCAGGACGGGCGTCCCCCAGCTCAGGTTGGGCGTCCCTAAGCCAGGACGAGTGGATTGTTAGGCAGTCAAGAATGGAGGAGGAACTCTGTCCCAGGATCCGGGCGTCCCGAGCTCAGAACGAGCGTCCCAGCCCAGGATCCGGGCGTCCCGAGTCCCAGCTCGAGCGAATCCCCTTACAGACCCGGGCATACTTCAAGCCAGGAAGCGCGTGTCCCTGGGGAGTTGGTACTCAGGCCGCGCATGTCCCTCGGAATTTGCAAATTATCAAGCTTCTCTTAGGGTCTTAATCGTCATTTAAGCCCTTTGTAACCCTAATTCTTGTACTTAATTTTTAGTATAAATACCCCATTGTACTACCTAGCTAAGAACCAAGTTTCCTTAGATTAAATCAATCTCTCTTAGATTAGAGTAGGAGTAGATTAGAATAGATTATCTTTTAATCATTCCACAAAATTACACATTAATCTTTCCTTAATTATTGTTCAAGTTTATTATTGGGTAATTGAAGATTATTGGGTTATTATTGGAGAATTGACAACTCTTCATCAATTAATCAAGTTTTCTTCTATTACTCTTTCCTTTCCAATTGTTCATCTTAAGTTTGGTATAATCTCTTTACTCTTTAATCTTTATTGTTTATTTCCTCACTCTTTAATCATGTTTATACATGTTGTGATGATTGACATCATTGATAACATGTCTTCCATGATAATGAGTGAGTAGTTACTTAACTAGGATTAGTGTGGGATTAAGGGAGTCAATCATGGGATAGATTTATGCTTAATGAGTTCATATGAATGCTTGCTTATTGTTCTTCAACTTATGCATATATCATGTTTGATGAAATGCTAGACTATGAAACCTTGCATTTATACATCTCTTATCTATTCAACAAGACTTGTAAGATATAAACCAACTCAAGCCTTGTTAGACCTTGCATATTGTTGAATAGGGAAAACCCATGTGACTTGTAGGTGTTGTAAAGTCTTAACCGACTCGGCTCCGAGACGTAAGTTTCCCTAAGAAATGGTTTATCATACATGTAGTTTAATAGGAAGAATTAAGTCGACTTGTAGGTGTTGTAAAGTCACAAATGACTCGGCTCCGGGACCCAAATCTTCTTATGAATTATAAGACATGAACTAACTCAATTCCAACAATAATAATTGCTTGCATCCACATAACTCATTTATGCTATCTTACCATGATTCCCTTATGATCCCATGACATCCTAGTATCTTTATTAATTGTTTACATCTCTTAATTTATTGCTTGTTTTACTTTATTGCTTCTATTAGTTTAGACTCACCAACTCCAACCCAAATCAATTGTGACACTAGCATAAATTGAGATAGATAGACTTAGAACCCAAAGCACACCGTCCCGTGGATCGATCTCGACTTAACCACTAACAGTTGTTTGTTGAGAAATATAAATGTGTTTGATTGGGCGTGTGACGACAACGTACCATCAAAATGGCGCCGTTGCCGGGGACGGTGTTGTGTATTTGAATCGTTCTTTTGTCTAGTTTTAGTTGTGCTTCTTCTTGAGGAGCCTTGGTTCCTTAGGAATTTCATTTATTGTGCTTTAACATTGAGGAACTTGTTCCTCAAGGTTCGTTCTTACCATTTTAGTGTAGTTTCCATGTTTGTAGTTGTATCTTTGTCTTAGCTATGATGATGGCCCAAGTCTTGGTACATGGAGTATGTGGTGGATCTTTTGAGTATGACTACAATGGGTATGGGGAGTTTGAGGAGCAAGTCAACACAAACCTACCTTACAACTCATACAATGAAAATCCTAACTACTGCCCCAAATATTTTCACCAAAATCCCAACATCCAATATCCACAACAACCACCCTCCCAATACTCACTTTACAACCAATTCCAAATGCCACAATATGAGCACTTTCACACCCACCCACAACAAAAAGATGAGCCCAACTTTGACATTCAAAATATGGTTCTCCAAATGATGGGAGACCAACAAAATTTCTTCAAACAAATTCTAGAAGAGAGCCAAAATAGGGACAATGTTCTTCAAAGCATTGTTACCCATGGTGAGGAGTTGGCAATTCGAATTGCCCAAATGAACGCAACCCAAGCAACAACCCAAGCAACCACTCCTCACCAATCCTTGAGCATTGACCATGAATGTGAATTTGAGGCAATGACCTTTGATGAAGAAGATGTGAAGTGGGAAGAGCCAGTCTCCTTGAGCTCTTGTGAGTATGAAAGTGTGGTATTTGATGAGGAAGATATGAGGTTGATTAAGCCAAATACTCTTAGTCTTTGTGAGTATGAGGGTGTGTCATTTGATGTGAATGTTGAGGTGTTGGAAAAAGAGTTGATGAGGAGGTGTGAAGCCCCTATCTATGATTCGTATGGAGATAACGATGATGACAAACCTATGGAAGAAGCTTATGCGGAACATGTGTCTTGCAATGACTTATGGAATGAAGAAGAGGAATTGAGTTGTGAGATTGCCTCACTTGAGGAGCCCATCCTTGAGAAGTTTGAGGTATGCTTCCATGAGGAAGATGAATGCCTCTTTCCTATTGACCATGAAGACCTTTTTCGCACCCACCATGGAACCTATGATTGTTGGAGATGATATGGTAAACCTTCTCCAAAAGGTCAAATTGTTGTATAAAAGGTACTTGGTGGAGAAGCTCAAAGACAAAGTTATGAATGAGCTTACTTGTGGAGACTTGGCACCCATAATCTTAACTCCTAAGCTATCCCGTCATCAATGTTATGAGAATTCTCCTTCTATTCTTAAAGGATTGATACATCCGAAAGCTATCATCATCACCATATTTGAGGGAGACGTGAGAGAATGGAAGCCTCCCGATGACAAGAATTTTAAGCTTGCTAATTTGGAGAGCCAAAAAGGCTATGATTGAAAGATCAAATATCCATATTAGACTCTCTAATAAAAATTAAATTATCTCATAATTTATCATTTTGATGATCTATGTAACATGCATGCAAATATAAAAGCATAAAAATGAAAGTTTAAGGAAAAACAATTTCCTTACATTGATTTTATGGTAAAATGGGCACAAACTAGTTCACCTTACTAGTTTGTTCTTGAGCTTATAACAAATGGATGATCCTCCTTGCAAATCTTCAAAGAGAAGATCTCCTTCAAGATGCACCCAAGAACTTAACCCAAAAATCTAACAAGTATTTAACTAGAAACTTGTTAAAATTATACCCTTGATAATATTTTAATATTACTAACTCTCTTAGTAAATATTAGTTTTTGTATACTAACAATCTTAGTAAGAAAATGCTCTATTATTTTTAGAGAGAAAAAGATACACATGCAAAGATGTTCAAGTGATGTTGTGTGTAAAAATGAGCAAACATCTTGAGTGTATATGGGGGGAAAACCGGTGGGAGGGTGGAGTGTTGGAGTGGACAAATTGTCTTATATTATTTAATCTTACATCACATGCAAAATCTATATAAGATAAATTATGGTAGTATATAAAGTAAGGTGAAATGATTATGTTCCTAATCATCCACTACTCCATTTTACACGGTCCACTTGCCCATTTACGGGTCCATATTGGTTCTTATATTTGTCGCACAAATACGTGTAATTTTATTTTAAACATCGTTTCATGTTTAAATACTTCCATAATTAATTCGTCCAAATCACTCCGTAAATATACGTGTACCACTACACATATTATTTACGTACTAATATTAATCACATTAATCAATTAGTACAATTTTAGTGAATTAACAATTAATTAACTAAAACCCGTCTCCCAAAATTTATTATTCAATTATCACATAATTAAATAATAACTGCCGTTCCTCGAGTTCGCAACTCGAATTCTCTCTTAAAATAATTGACTAACCTTTTAGTCTACAAATCAAGGGACTAAATAAATTGTATCTCATACAATTAATTAGTTGTCTATTGGGGTTCGTTCCTATAGGTGTGACCGAAAGGGGTCAGTTGATCACCGTCGTCTCACGACAATAACGTCAAACTCTAGTCAGCCAACCGTTATCGATTTACGTTAATCAACTGACGAGGATCAAATAATTAAATATCTGATGATATTCCTTTAATGGGATTTATTAAGTAAACGCACTATTGTGGAGGACACTAACTCCAACAATCTCCCACTTGTCCGACACAAGGTGTGCGCTACCAATTCTCTTGTCCGTTTTAATCTCCCACTCAATGCAAGGTGTCTTTCAGGTCGCACTTGCACACGAACATATCGCGAGTGGTTTTCTCGATCGGGAGTGTGACTACCTGACCGGAAAAATCTCTCACAGATTACTTCTGAGCGTGGCCACGCATTAGTAGTCATTAACTCCTCGAGTGGCCTTGAGATATAGATACCCAACGTGGGTGGACAATTCCTGTATGCCCTATCTATCCTATTGCACAATACAGCTCACCATGACCTTTATTAATGCCCTTTTGGCCTCCTTTCACGGCACGACCTAGGACAAAAACCAAAGTCACTCGAAAACTGCATTTGCTCAGATAATAGTCTCCAGTCAAAAGAATCGACTCATTAGAACATCTTAGAGATCCCCGCCACGACCAGGCGTCTATAATTGAACATAGGGACTCTCTAAATGGTCACTGTCCGGCAAAGTGTCACACACTCTACCTATGTAATCGACTAGTCATCACGTATGACCTTATGGTGTTGAACAATCATCAATCGACTTACAATCTAGTCACTCCGAGACATCACCTCATTAAGTGACTAGGGACAAAATACAATGTTCATCTTATTCACTTGAATAGTGTTCAACATTGTCTCCACAACTTATTCAGATAAACAAGGTATTCATGTTTTCAGTCAAACTGAAAAATTGAGTTCTTAAGAGACTCAAACAATGAATGCGATCATCACTTATGTAAATATCAATACTCTAATCCAATATTTACATAACGATCTTCAGCAATTAAGGTATACTCTTCAATCACATTGAGATGACATAACCATCATGTCTACCTTATGCCTACGACTTTGGTTAGAGGATTAGCAACAGTTGCATCACTCTAATTTCCATTGCTATTTTCCTTTGTTCTATGCAATCTTTTCATCACATAGAGCCTTTCTAAGTACATGTCTAAACAAGTTTTAGACTCTGTTTCTAAAGCCAGTCAAACACTCCCACTGTTTTCACAGTCTCTTGGGATACGATATTCGGCTAACAGAACTACTCTAGTCCCATTAAATTTCGGTTATCAACTATCTCTCTTACAACATCGGATGTTGTAATGTACTTAGCTTTCGTTCATGATTTGTACGTATAACACTTATACATACACATCCTTCATATGACATCTTTTATGTATGACTCCTCATACATGTTTGCTATATACATGTATAACTTCTTATACACATATGTATAACTTCTTATACATATTATTCTTTATGCACATAGCACTCTTACATGCTAACCATTCCTTAACGAGGCTCATAACATCTTATAAGCATAGGAATGTTTCCGTGTAATCCTTTTACACATAATTCACAAATTCCTCCAAACTACAAGAGTAAATCCTAAGTGCTTCTCAAGTACTCAAGGTTGCTCTTGATAATTATCTAGTGACACTCACTAGGAAATGATTGGTAATGACTTCTCATATTCTCAATATGATAAGTCCCGACGAGAGCAGCTTTTAGCATATTTAATAGATCCTGCAGGGAAGCAAAAAGATCATATTAATTTGTTCAACAACTTGAACGAGTCAAGAATCTTATCACATAAGTCTCTTGACTATAATGCTAATATCCATAGAGATCTATCTCATTAGATCCGGATATTTAATATGCGCCATGCTACTCTCAAGTATTCACCCGAGAATATTTCTAGTCACTAATATGTCAAACACATATTTTAGACTAAGAAACATCACCTTAGCTACATTTCTAGTCACTAATATGTCAAGCACATATTTAGACTAAGAAACATCACTTTAGCTCCCACTAAACTCCATGTATCATCATGTTATCTCGACACTCGAGTAATACCGTTTTGATAGACTACATGATTGAACCCAAAGTTCCAACTCTTTGACGTATATAGATCACAAAAGGGATCTTTCAAGCATGCCAGGCTTCTTAGCATTGACAACATCAACAAAACTTCTCCCTTCATAAGATACATTCAAGGAGAAAGTTTCGTTATCCTTTTGCCTAAACTCATCCTCATGAGAGGCTATATTGCTAAGACCATACGAAATGATAAAGGCATTTGGGTTGTCACAAACTCTCTATAACAAGCCCAAATTTTAAACATCTTATGTAACCTTTACGACAAGATCAAGGTAACCAACCAAAGTATTCACCTTAAATCAAGTCTCGAAAACATCTCGTGTTTCCTTACTTATCGCATCGTGTGCAAGGATATCAATTCGAATTGCATGGTGACACGCCATCACATAGAGTTCATACTATAGAAAAGCCTTTGATGAGGGTTTAAGATTCGTCACTTTTGAAAAGTAACGCAATATTATCGCAAAATTATCTCCTTATAACCACTGAGCCACAATTAAGAACGTCTTCTTTCATTATACTCAGTTTGTGGGTCTTGGACTTCCGTAAGTTCAAAATTTCTCCCACTCTGTCTTCCAGAAAATGAAAATCTTTCTGGAAAGACAGTATTATGAGCCACAAACTCTTTGTTCTCGTTTTGGAGGAGTAAAAACCAAGTGGTTCAATTTTGGATAACCCTCACAAATACACAAATTGGTTCTGAACATAAATATTTATGGTCCCAAATGTATAAAAAGACAAGTTAGGGACTCTCCCTATCCATATCTCATATGGAGTCATTTAGGCTATTATAGTCGGGTTTTAAAATTTTAGTGAGAAAATAGCTTACAAAAATTGCGAAAAACCTCAAACTATATCTCATAAAGTTCGGTTTATATACTTGACTACACCATACTCTATGGTGTCCCAAGGAGAAGGTATTATGTGAACTGGTTCACAATCTTCTTAGTGATTATCAAGGTCATTACTTGATATTACCCATTTGATCTTCAAAGTCATTACTTTGAAACTTCCGATCAACATTTTGATCTTGTCGTGCTTTTGCTTTACTACTTCATTTTGAAAATATTACACGTTTCAAAAATCACTTTTATGCCTTATTAAATAGATATGAGGTATTCATATCTACTTAACATTACGGTAAAAGTAACGAAGTATATAAAAGCTACTATTTGCCTTACACATCTGTATGTATATGGTCAATCACCTCACTATATGTGTTTCTTTTCTGCAAAAGAAAACATGATACATGCACACATACCATCAGACTCTCAATCAAATGGTTGTTCGATGTGCTAATCGTTTATACGTGAAACGAATTTACTTGAGGTTTGATCAATTGGGTTCACCGGATTAGAGACTTTAAAATCTACAAGAAAGTATAATATTTAGTTTTCGTGAAGAATGTAAAATTCCTCTAACTTGAGTGGTCTAAACCAACCACCAAGTTATCATAGGAGTAGGTACAACCTTTTGTTTTAAATCACATGAGTGATGCCTTATATGTTTAAACATAGATGATTACATTCTTTTAAAACCAAATTTAGGTACATTTGTCCCCATCGAAATCATTGCTACTCTAGCACCACTTCGATACAAAAATGTCCTATGCTAGACGTCTTACGTTTTCTCAATTCATGTAAACTTCTTTACAAAGAAATGACCCATACTTGGTATCTCATACCAAGATAGTGGAACTAGCCTATCCTTTGAGTAGATGTCTCCTTCAACTTTGTCCTATCGCATACATCTAGGGTTACTTCTTCTTAACTCCCACTCACTTTCACATTCCTTTTTGCTTCAATCAAGCAAAAATGAATCTCATGAAGACCACTCTTCACGTCATTCGTGATATTTTATACACTTAGTAAGAGTGAATTACTATAAAGTGAGTGCAACATGTGGCAAAATTTCAACTTCTTGTGAAATTGGACTACCTAACCGTTCAATTGTCATCATATGCCTAAACTCTTTTCGCAAACTTTTGAATTACTCTTGAGTAATTAAAACTAATATGTCATCTTCATGACGGAGGTCTCTCTTTCGAAATCAAGACACTCCTGATAAAATGTGACTTCCTTTTAAACTCGTAATATGAGTTTGCAACATGAAACCCCTTTTTAAATATGTATGGATGTTAAGTTGTCTAATAATCGCAATAATTGTTGTAAGCTTATGTAGGTGAATTGGTAAATCATGTTACCAATCATTAATTCCTTCAAAGAAACCGCTTTCTATGAAAGAATGAAACAAGTATAACAATAAATAGAGAAAGGAGGATGAAGTGCGCGATGTCATACATTTATGAGAAAGAACGAAAAATAGGAAAAATTAACATTCAATGTTTTAATTTTACTTGTGAAACATCTTTAACAAGTTTTAACATTTATATAATGATCTCCCACTAAATTATATAAATGATTCCAAAACCCAAATATTACACAAAAAAGAGCATCGCTTGGGCGAAACATCCCATAATTGTGTAAATTCGGTAAGTCACGTTGACTAATTCTACCTCTAGAACTCTTGGTCGACGAATTTCCTTAAATTTTTCTACTAGCCCCGGAACACAAGACCGTCTTATATCCCGTTGAGTCCAACCAATTTTAGCGTGTGATAACCGTTTACCACCCTACTTACCCAAGGTAAAAAGAGAACACCCCGCTTGGGCGAGCGTGGCTCTAATGAACAAGAGATTCATAGGTGTTACTAATTGGTAAGGTTAATCTCAATTTTAGTTATGTGAGAGATCTTGTCAATTTAGTCATAAATTCCCTATAAGTGAACTAAGTCGGTGAATGTAAATGACGTGAATTGACAACCGCGAAAATAAAAATGCATGTGAGTGGCGATTTTGGCATGCGCGAAAATAAAACAAGCAAACAAGTAAGCATATGAATAAATCCTAGTATGGCCACCTAGTTAATAAAAACTAGTCTATTACATTTCGGAAACCAACTCCTTGGTCCCTTGCCTCTTCATTCCAAAAGTGGCTTCTTCTTGTGGGATTTGGAACACCTTCCAAAAATAGACTCCGTCTAGATGTAATCCGTCTTTTGGAAACGCCTGTAAGAATAACTATTACAATTGAATTACATAGCTATTCTTATTATACATTAATTAATAAAATAAATAAAACTATTAATTAATTACAAACCGACGATACGAGATCGTATTTAATTACAAACAAATCGATATTCCCATTCATTTCGGGTAATAACGATTAAAATAAACTAGGCCATACTAGGTACAACAAGATAAATACTTTAAATAAATGACAATCATTCATTCAACTTAAATAAATATGCTTAAAATTCTGTAAAATGATGCCAAAATCGCCCAATCTATCAATCGTTGGTATCCATCTCGGTTTTTGTGGATTTAATCGATTTTTAACATGTAAAAATCAATAATCAACTCTTAAATCTCATTTAAGTCCAAACTAATTGTCCAAACTGTTTTGAACCTCAAAATTAGTCCTCACTAATTTTATGATAAATAATTAGTTTGATTTGGTGATATTTTGCTAATTTAATCGGTAAAAATCATAATTTTTTAAGTAAAAATCCAAAATAATTGAAACATTAACCAAACAATTGAAACAAAAATTTTGAGTATTTTGGAACACTCCCAAGAACACCAAAAAGTCAGAAAAATTGCCCAAAAATTCCGGATAAAGTTTATGAAGAAAAAGATCGATATTTATCGGTTTTTAACCACTAAAACCAATAAACGTCAAAACAAGGTGAAAACACATATTAAAATTCACTTTTAACATTTAAATAATATTTTTAAATGTAAATAAATTTATCATGGGCAGAATCAATTGTTTCGAAATTATGATTATTTTATTTCACCTTTATCGACTTTTATCTCATAAAATCAATAAACATGCAAAAAATTCGAACCAACCTTCAACCTTTTACATACAATCATTAGAAAACATGCATGAAATACCATAAAAATTCCATGGACCGAATCAACTTTTAACTATTTTTAGTCAATTTTTAACTAAAATACGGCATTTTGACTCGGTTTTCTACCAAAAATCATTAAAAATAGCAAAATAACTTCATAAATCACCAAACTTGACCACAAATCTTTTGAGATCAGTAGGTGTGCATGCCCCAAAAATTTCGTGCTAAAACCGTTGGGTTTCTTTAAACTCAATACTATACATATTCATATATGAATTAATTTATTTGGTCATAAAATAAATATATGATCTTATGCATGCAAACTTAATAAAAAGAGATGAAAAATCGATTTCTCGCCATCTTATTTTCGGATATTTTGGGCACAAGTGAAGTCTCCTACCTCACTTGTTCTTGAGCTTTCCATATGTTAGGATGATCCTCCAAAGACTTCAAGTATAGAAGCCACTCCTCTTGATTGCACCCAAAATTATCCCTTATCTCTACTAAATAATATGTGCTAGATATTTGTTTAGTAGTTTACCTTAAAATTGATTACTAATACTCATATATTACACTAATAATATTAGTAATTTGATTGAACAATTTTGATTGAATCTTCTCATATTTTAGATGAAGATTAAAGAGAAGAGAGAATAATGCATAACCTTTGCATGTGATGAATGAATTAGAGAACAAAAACAAAAGTACCCCTTGGAATTAGAAGGGTGTACCGGTTTTGGGGAGTCTAAGGACCAATATATGGTCCTTCCCTTTTTCCTTTTGTTCCTATCAAAATGTGTAGGTATGCTAGCTAGTTAGACTAGGTATGATTACAAGTATTTTATCTCATAAAATAAATCAACCACAATCCACTACTACTACCTTCATTTCGGTCCATATTTATAAAATGAACTACCATTTTATTTTGTCAATTTGTCATTTGTCACACAATATGTCACATGTAGTATGATACATGTTATTAATTAATTTAATGCATATTTATCACATAAATATCATTCTATAAATTAATTAAATTACATTCAACAAATTGACTAGTGATACTTGATCACATAAATAAAATGGGTCATATAATTATAATTCACAACATCTTGTAATTTTAATTAACCATTCATTCTTATCTCTATTGTTTCTCAAACAATAAACAATTTTAGTAATAAAGCATTTTATTACTAAAATAAATCTTATTTAATCCCATTACAATAAGATATCAATATTCTCTCTCACAAATTGAATTGTTCAATTTTAAGGAATTGATTAACTTGCATCGTCATACAATTAATCAACTTTATAGATTAGGGCATCATCCTTTAGGTGTGACCTTAAGGGATCAACTGACCACCACCGTCCCACGACAGTAACGTCAAACTCTAGCAAGCCAATCGTTACCGATTAATGTTGATTAGTTGACTATAAAATGAATCATCCCTTACGTATTCTTAAAAATGAGATTTAAACATGTGATCATCATGATCGACAATTGTGATCGCGTTATTGTCGGGGACACTCCAACAATCTCCCACTTGTCCTCGACAAGTGTGCGTCACCAATTCTCTTGTCCTATTACTATCTCCCACTCAATGCAAGGTGTCTTTCGGGTCGTACTTGCAAGTGATCATATCAAGAGTGGTTTCCTCGATCTGGAGAATAACTGATTGACCGGAATTTATCTACCATAGATACCTTCCGAGCGTGGCCACGCATTTCCAGTTCATTACTCCTCGAGTGGCCCTGAGATATTGTTTTAACCCTGACAAGGGGGTGGACAATTCCTATCGCACTATTCCCTTCGACTGCTTGACCATCATAACCCAAAATATGCCCATTTGACCCCATTTACGAAGGTCGTAGTAACATAAATCAAAATTAATCTGAAACCGTGCCACCTTAGGCGAACAGTCTTTAGTCAAAAGAATCGACTCATTAGAATTCTATAGTAGCTCTCGCCACGACCAGGCTTTATAAATTTGCCAGAACTCTATAAGCGGTCACTGCCCGACAGAGTGTTCCTAACAGTCTGCCTATGTGATCGACTAGTCATCTCACATGACTCTATGGCACTTGAACTTGCCATCAATCGCATCACACTCTAGTCACTTCGAGACGTCACCTCATACAAGTGATTATGGGCAAATACCATGTTAATCCGGGTTCACTTTAACGGGGTTCAATATTGTCTCCACAACCCGTTTGGATGTAACAAAGTATAAAAGGAGTTTTTAGATAAAAACTCGAACGACAAATGTGATTATCACATATGAATAGTCAATACCTGATTACTACTTCATATTCTTATAATCCAATTTGATTATGTATGTAGTTGTTCATCTCAATCCAATTGAAATGACATGACTCATCATGTTAAGCCTATGAGAAGGCTTTGGTTAGTAGGTTTTATCAACTTCTTGTACCTTACTCATCCTTACTACGTACTCGTTTTCCATTGTAATGTATACATTTGCATTACAAAACATTCTGAGTACGTGTCTAGATCCAATCTAGACATAGGTCCTCTAGCTTTAGAATAGCTCCCACTGTTTTCACAGTGTGCGGGACTCATCCTTCTTGCACATCTCATGATTGCAAGTGTACTCAATTTCCGTTGTAAATATCTCACATTGTTCTTTATTGCCTAGAATGATTCTAGCAAATATATTTCTTAAATAACATAGCCACAATGGTTCCTTAACCATCTTCACGTGTTTTGAATATGGTTTTGTCTGAAACCTTTCGCAATCTCAATTGTCATTTGTGTAACACCCTTACACAAATTAGTTAATTGCATCAAAAACACTTAACTTCCATCCTTAATGCTTCTACAAGCACTTAAGGATAATCTATATGGCTATTTGGTAACTATTACTTAAATTTGATTTTGAAACAATTCATCATACTCAAAGTATATGAAGTGTTATACATCATTACTCATTTAATTGATCCGGCAGCGGAAGCAAATGGAATCAATCAAATATGTTCAACTCGATTGAACTAATCATGAATCTTATTAACATAAGACTTCTTATTTGGCGCTAATATCATGTGGATTTATCTCCATAAAACCGGATATTAAAGATGTATTATATTACTCCAAAAGTCTTAAATCATTCCCAATGATCAATATGTCATCCACATATAAGACTAATTAAAATTCCGTAACTCCCACTAAACTTCATGTATAAACACAACTTCTCGACCTCTCGAGAAAAGTTTTTTAACATGATCAAAACATTGATTCCAACTCATTGATGTCCTACTTAAGACCTTCTCTTAAGTTTCACATTATCTTAGGATTGCAAGAATCTACAAAACTCAAGATATGTATAGAATACATTCCTTCTTTGAAGAAGTGGGTTTTAGATTCACTCGCTATATATCTCATCATAGTGAAATGCAATCCCTAAGAAGATCCGAATAGTGCAAAACACTTTGCAACTAATCAAGCTATGACATCTCTCTTAGATACCCAACAATTTCACTTGGAATTTATTTCGGATTCTCATGGCTCTAAGCCTTGTAATGAGTTGTGACTTAAACACTCTCATGTAAGTCATATGTTCATTACTTTCTAGAAGTAACTTGAATCAAGCAATTTCTTTGTAAGTTTTAAGCTTTTTACTTTCTTAAAAAGTAACATGAATTCATCATCTTCAACAAGTGATGAGTTCAACCTCCTAGGTTTCGAAGAAACAACGTCATGTAGCCAAGAAAAAACAGTTTCTTGCGACATACAATTTTTTTTTTACACAATTCTTTTGTGGCTCTTGAATAATTTCTCCCACTCTGTCTTCTAGAAATAAACCTGTATTCTAGAAAGACAGCTTCATGAGCCACAAACCCATTGTACTCGTGATTATTGTAAGGAAAAATGAGCAATTGTTCCTTGTGGAAAAACTTACAAGCATGGTACCCTACCATTTCATATTTCATATGAATTATTTTAGATTTAGTGGAAAAATAATTTAGACAATATGATAAAATCCCCAAAAGGATCAAGTAACTCAAAGTAACTAGATTAAAGTCCAAACCATATCGAATAGCGTTTGATTTCTTTATCCAACCACACATTATCCCATAATGCGTTCTAAGAGAGATTAATTTGTGATACTATATCACATTTCCTTTGGCTTATATCAAAGTCTTTACTTTGATGATCCCATTACGACTAAATCGTGATTCTTTGAACTCTTTGAACTTCTTCAAAGATTTCTCCTTTTACCTTATTAAGTGAACACATTAGTGTCAACTTAAATTGTTGGTAAAAAAAATGATCAACCTATTCTGTATCAATGATTTACATTCTCGATCTCCTTTTCAACCAAAAGGCACGAGATATCTTGCTTTGAATACAAGATACGCATATACCATAAGATTAACAATCTAATGGTTCCAAGAGTACTCGATAACTCTTTGCGTTCATCATTCCAGAATTTAAGGTTTAATCTTGGGTTACCAATTTGAGTCTTGCATCATCTATATGATATATAATTCTAGTTTGGTTTAGAATATAATCACCTTGATAATGGGCTAGCCGTACATCAAATCATGGTGTATAGGGTCACAAAAGTGAAACCTCTTTTGTATCTTAACAAGATTATATTCTTATTCAGAGTTTATGCAATTAATAGTCATAATTAAGTACAACTTTAAACCCAAAAACTAGACTGAGTACACAATGACTCTATCTCTCAACATCATTTGTTGCTAGTCGTCATATTCTAATCATCCTATGTATCAAATACAATGACGAAAACCACCACCGGTTTCTAATATTGACGAAGTAGTACTAGCAAAATTTATGTCAATCAAATAAACATTCAAAGAAGAAGGTCCCAATAGATGTCCCACAACTAACTTGCTGATTCTTCAATAATTTGGGGTAGTTTCCTTTCTAGCGTCCAACAATTAAGACAATGGAAACTTTATCGGTCGGGATTGATAGGTTTAGTATCGTTATTCTCAATAACTTTACTTTTACCATGACCTTGTATCAATTCCATTCTAATTTTACTTCTTTAAACCTCATCCTTTTCTTAACAGTTTAAGAGAATGCTCCCACTCATTTCAATGAGTCTTTGCTAAGAGAAGCAAAATTGAAATTCATGAAGACTACTCTTCATTCGTTTGTTTAGTCTTAAAACTTTCATTGAAGTGGTTGCGGTATTTTGGTCAATTACGATTTCTAACAAATCTAGTCACCAAAATGTTTTAACGTTTTAAAGTACTTAACTCAATTAAGCACATGAGAAACAATTCATTGTAAGTAGATATGTTAGTCAAAAATCAAAAACCCTTTTGATCACGAATAACTTTTATCTATACTCTTCATAAGAGATCCTTGCAATGGATAATACGAGGTTTTTAGAAGAAAATTCAAATTTTGTCTTTAGTTACGATGTTTTAATGTAGATTTGAACTAAAATCGAAATGATATCGTATAAATTGAGGTAAAGAAATAGAACAATATGATAACGGAATAATGAAAACAAAACATTTATCGTTATAATAATACTTGTAAATAATTTAACAAGTAAAGCATTTACATAGTGACCTCTACCCAACTATGATAAATGATTCCAAGATCCAAATTCATATTAACTTGGGCACGCTTTGGCGATACAACCCTCATCAATATAACTCGGTAGATTAACTCTTTAATCGATTCTACTTTTAGAACTCTTGGTCGATAAAATTACATTAATATTTATCTTTAGCCCAAAATACATCCGTCTATGGTCGAGAATACTTTTGTTGAGTTCAACCCAGATTTCGAATAAATGTGTCCATGATCCAAATCCACATTAACTTGGGCACGCTTTGGCGATACAACCCTCATCAACATGAATTCCGTGGATAGACATTTATCACCCACTTCCCCTACGTAACAAGGTTTGTACCCTGGTTTGGCCGAGCGCACTCCCTCACGAAATAGGTTTTCATGGTTTCTAATTTTTGGTAAGGCTAAGTCTCAATTGTTTATTTAGCGAGAGGTCATGCCAATTTATTATCTATCACGTTTTAAGTGAACTAAAGCGGTGAACTATGATAATTGTAATTGACACGGTCGATAAACTCGATTTAAAATGCATGTTTAGTTATGGCGATTTAGCGATGCATGCAACATATAAATAAAATGCAAAGCATAAAAAATATAAAGTCCTAGTATGGCCTTCCTAAAATAGTAAATCTAATAAACTATTACAAATTCGGAAACCAACTCCTTTGGTCCCTTGAACTTCGGTCTTGGCACGCATCTCGAGGTAACACCGTCTTCATGGAAACTCCGGAAAAATTACAAATAATAAATAAAAATTACATAATTTCCTATTATACATTTGTAATAAAAATAAATCTATTAAATTACATAACGGTGATACGAGATCACAATAATTACAATGGGTCATATAATTATAATTCACAACATCTTGTAATTTTAATTAACCATTCATTCTTATCTCTATTGTTTCTCAAACAATAAACAATTTTAGTAATAAAGCATTTTATTACTAAAAATAAATCTTATTTAATCCCATTACAATAAGATATCAATATTCTCTCTCACAAATTGAATTGTTCAATTTTAAGGAATTGATTAACTTGCATCGTCATACAATTAATCAACTTTATAGATTAGGGCATCATCCTTTAGGTGTGACCTTAAGGGATCAACTGACCACCACTGTCCCACGACAGTAACGTCAAACTCTAGCAAGCCAATCGTTACCGATTAATGTTGATTAGTTGACTATAAAATGAATCATCCCTTACGTATTCTTAAAAATGAGATTTAAACATGTGATCATCATGATCGACATTTGTGATCACATTATTATCGGGGACACTCCAACAAAAACCTATTCTAACACATTTTTTTGAGTTTTTATAAATTATCTCATAATTCATTAATATGCTTAAAATCAACATGCAAATTACAAGCCTAAGCTCTGATACCACTTGAAAGATCAAATATCCATATTAGACTCTCTAATAAAAATTAAATTATCTCATAATTTATCATTTTGATGATCTATGTAACATGCATGCAAATATAAAAGCATAAAAATGAAAGTTTAAGGAAAAACAATTTCCTTACATTGATTTTATGGTAAAATGGGCACAAACTAGTTCACCTTACTAGTTTGTTCTTGAGCTTATAACAAATGGATGATCCTCCTTTCAAATCTTCAAAGAGAAGATCTCCTTCAAGATGCACCCAAGAACTTAACCCAAAAATCTAACAAGTATTTAACTAGAAACTTGTTAAAATTATACCCTTGATAATATTTTAATATTTTTTTGCAAAAGATTTATCATTTCAATCAAAAGAGAGAAATTACAATACATTTGCAAGACTATCCACTAGCAATTAGGCTACTAACAAAGACATATCAGCAAAAGAAAACCCAAAAGAACAAACCAATTACTAAGAGCAAAGGCTTTCTATCATACGTTTAAAGTCAGGATGAGAATGCCATAAGGACATCCTGACAGAAACCAGGTACTTAATTTTCTGAACTACCTCCCTATACTGCTGGCTAGTCCCTTGAAAAATGCGCCTATTTCTTTCAGCCCAAAGTTGATGAACCGTAGCCACCAGAGAGACCATAAACCATACATGTTTCCAATGCTTCACTCCATAAGAGCCCCTATAGAGCAGTTCCTCCATAAGACCTTTTCCATGTCGAAGAATGCCCATCCAATGCAACAAAGATTGTCATACAGCTCGAGAGAAAGGACAATTGAAAAACAAATGGTCACCTGTCTCTAAATTGGATTCACAAAGCACACATCTGCTAACATGGCAGATGTCCCTTCTGTGTAGATTATCAATTGTAGCAAGCTGATTCTGCACAGCCAAAGAGCAAATGATCTTATGACTAGGAGAAATGCTGGAATGGGTAAGAGAACAGGTCCAGGGCCCAGCAGCAGGAGCATTCTTCAGGAAAAGATAAGCATGATGTAAAGACATCTTGCCTGCAGCAGACCAGCTAAGCATCAAAGTCTGAGCATTAAAAATACTACCAGCTCTGCTGAGTAATATATCTCTAGCAGTGAGGATAGCTTTAAAACTATAAGGGAAGTAAGTTTTAGATTGAATGTGCCATATATCAGAGCCCTTGAAAATATAATGCTGCACCCAGTGAGCCCAAAGCCCAGAATGATTCTGAGTAAGCAAAAAGACCCATCTGCTCAGAAGGGAGATATTCCAAATGTCAAGATCTTTAATATTAAATCCCCCAGCAGAAATAGGAGAGGAGATGTCCTTCCAACTTTTAAAAACATGCCTTCTTTCACCACAAGGAATACCCCAGAAAAAGTCCTTACAGAGTTTGAAGATCTTCTTAGTAATATGCCTTGGAAGGAAAACACTAGAGCACCAGAAAGTGGTCAAGCCAAGAACAACAGAATTAAGGAGTTGAACTTTCCCAGCATAAGAAAGGAGATGAGCAGACCAGTGGGTGACAGCTTTTTGAACAGCTATAACAAGGGGGTCAATCATTGCAGTAGAAAGCCTAGCAGTATGGAGAGGCAAGCCAAGATACCTGAAAGGGAAAGAACCCTTAGTAAACCCAGTAGTGCTAAGAATTTTGTCCTGCAGATAAGGAGGAACCCCACCAAAATAGACATTAGTTTTATCAGGGTTAGCAAATAGTCCAGAGACTTGAGCAAACTCATGTAAAGCATCAGAAACAGCTGCAACAGAAGGCAAATCTCCACGGGTGAAGATCATGAGATCATCAGCAAAAATAAGATGAGTGAGGTTCAGAGCATGACATTTAGGATGGTGAGAAACATGAGGTTGTTGACAAAGTTTTCTAAGGTATTTGGAGAGAACTTCCATACCCAAAACAAAAAGATAGGGGGACAATGGATCCCCTTGTCTTAATCCATTCTGGCCAAGGAAGTACCCAGTAACATCACCATTTATCTTAAGAGAATAGCCAGGACTACTAATGCATTCCATTACCCAATCAGTAAACAGTTGAGGGAAGCCCATCAATTTCATAGAACAAGCCAGGAAATCCCAATTTAAGGAGTCAAAAGCTTTCCTAATGGCAACTTTGACCAGACATCTAGGAGAAACATTTTTCCTATCATAACCTTGAACCAAAGCCTGAGACAACATAGTATTTTCAAAGATATTTCTACCAGACACAAAAGCAGCTTGTTCTGGACCAATGATAAGGGGCAGCACTTGCTTCAGCCTATTAGCAAGGATTTTACTGATAATTTTGTAAAACACAGTACAACAAGAGATGGGTCTAAAATCCATGACTGAAGAGGGGAACTGTTTCTTAGGAATAAGAGTAATGAGATTAGATTTGGCTTGCTTAGCCATATGATGCTTCTTAAAGAAACAGAACACAGCCTTACTAAGATCCATGCCAATAATAGCCCAAGTAGATTTAAAAAACCAGCAGAGAAGCCATCAATGCCAGGGCTACTATTGCTGTCCAAACTAAACACAACATCCTTAATTTCCTTAAGAGTTAAAGGAGAGGTAAGAAGTATACCATCAGAAGAAGAAAGAGTAGGACTATGAAGAAACAGGTTAGGATCAAGGGCTTTAACCTGTCTGCATTTGCCCAATAATTCCTGGTAATAATTCTGGAAAGCAAGATTTATATCATGCCTACCAGTACGACTTTCACCATTAATATTGTTGATAATGTCAATCTGCTGCTGGTTCCTTCTCTAAGAAAGTTTAGCAAAAAAATATTTGGAGCCACAATCCATATACTGAATATGCTTAATTTTAGCCCTTTGATGCAAACATTTTAATTCTGCAGTCTTTAGGTTAGAGTACTTCTGAAGCAGAATTTTTTCCTCCATAATAAGAGAAGTAGAGAAAGGATCCTTAACAAGCTGGGCTTGACATTGAAGTAAATCCTCTTTAGTAGTCTTTACATGGTGAGAAAGATTAGTAAAGTGTTGCTTGTGAAAATAAATGAGGGCTCTCTTAACAGACTTAAGCTTTTGAAAGAAACAATACATAGGGCTACCATTAGCCTTAGTATGCCAAGCATCAGAAACAGTTCCAATAAATTCTGGATGATCTATCCAGCAGTCTAAAAAGCTAAATCTTTTAGGAACCTTGTAAGTATCAAGTACATGGACCAAAGTAGGAGAATGGTCAGAAATACCAGGTTCAGGAAAATGAGCAAAAGAATTAGGAAAAGCAGCAAGCCAAGCAGGGTTGACTAAAGCTCTATCCAATTTAGACCAAACTCGAGTAGTTGGCTCTTGCTTATTGGTCCAGGTGAGGTCACAGCCCATACTGACCAGGTCATCTAAATGACAAGTGGAAAGACAGTTATTGAAAGCCAACATCTCATGAAGGGGAGGAGGAGTAGAGCTAAGCTTCTCAGCAGGATCTCTAACAATATTGAAATCCCCTAAAACAAGCCAGGGAGCAGTAGTAAAGGATCTTGAGAGACCCTCCCATAGAGATTCCCTCTCAGAAGCATTATTACTCCCATAGACCAAGCTTAAATGGAAATCCAAGTTGGAAACAAAATGATGCAAATGTAAATGAATAAACTGAGCATCCTTACTGGTATGAGTAATAGACACAGCACTAGGATTAAGAAACACCCAGATTCTACCATTATAGTGGTGACTGTAGTTAGTGATGACCACCCAATTTCCAAAATGTTGGTTAACAATACTAGCAACATTATACTCCTTGACTCTAGTTTCCAAGAGAGCAAGAACATCAATACTATTGTCTTTCAAGAAATCCTTGACCTCATTATGTTTGAGAGGACAGTTGAAACCACGTACATTCCAAGAAGAAATCTTCATTATAAAGGAGGATGAAAAGTAACCATGTTACTAGGGCCTAATTGGCCAGTATCAGAGCATTCTGAGTGTAAATTAGGACCAATATCAGGAGGTTTAGATGACTCTGATAGAGATCTCTGGCCTAGTTCAAAACATCCTGAGCCTACATTCTCTATTAGATCATCTTTACCACCCTGAATTAGACCCAAATCACCTAGCTCAATAGAGGCAACAGTATCAGTTTTATGAGAAGTTTCCCCAGGTTCAAGGGACTGAAATGGATTAGAAATCGCAGAATCCATAGCAACAGGCTCTTCAAAAATAAGTTCAGGAGCAGGGTTAGGAGCAATAACCAAGCTTATAGAGGGAGGGGGAGGAGAAGCAACAGAAAGAGGAGAATCAGAAAGAGATCTCTGACCTAGCTGAGAGCATCCTGAGTCTACATTCTCTTTCTGATGATCAACAGTCTGCTGCAGCTCACCCACTGTACCCAGCTCAGAAGTAGAATTTTCCACAGATTGTGGATCATTAGGTGGTTTAACCCACTTACAGGTGTCAATCTTATGCCCTAACTTGCCACAACCAGAGCAGTAGAAGGGCACCCATTCATAGACTACTTTCTGGGAAGTTGGACCAAGGAAAGGAGACACAATATCTACATGATCAAGGAAAGGCTGAGTAACATCTACCTCAACCATAACCCTAGCAAAAGAAAGTTTTTCCTTATGAGTAGTAGCCAAATCAGCAAACAAAGGCTTTCCCAGTTTACTAGCAATCTTGCTAAGAACAGACTCAGACCAGAGATAGGGATCTAATCCAGGGAAAAGAATCCATACTGGGACTTTAGCTACTTTCTCCATTTCCATAGAAAAATAAGGAGTTCAGTGCTTGAGAATAAGGGAATTTGGACCAATTTTCCAAGGACCTTGTCTAAGCACATTAGTCATGGCCTCTTGTGAATCAAATCTGAATGCAAACCAACCTTTCTTATAATATTGAACCACTGGCAATGCAATGGAACTCCAATACTTAGTAACAAAATCTTGAACAGTTTTCAAAGAAGGTTTAGCCCCAATGATATGCCCCATTAGAGTAAATTCCCAAATTTTAAGCTCTTTTTCAAAGTCAGTTGCAGTAATTTCAACCGCATCAGCAGCAGCACTATCATGACAGTAAAATAAACTCATACCAGCTTTAACAGGTTTTTTAACGACATGAGACCAAGTTTTCCCCAAATTAGCAGAAGAAACTTGTGAAGTATGAGTATCAATGGTATTATGGACAACAGTATCTTTATTAACAACCAAATTATGCACAGGATTCATAGTAACAGGAATCGAGGGGACCGAATAAGGTATAGGTGCCTTAGCACTAGGAATTGGGGATGATACTAAAGAATTAGGGTTAACAGACACAGCCATTGTAGAAGATGGAGAAGAGAAATTAGCAACCTTTGAAGAAACTCGAGCCGAAGCAATGGCGGAAGCAATGCGATCATTAACAGTCTCCACTACTCGCGCCGGAGTCACAACAATGTCAGCCAAATCTTCACCATTTCCATCCAAAAGAGTATCATTAGGAAGCTTAGCTTGAGAGGTCGACAATGTCGTCCGCAATCGAGCAATACGCCCCCTTGTTCGCGCCATTGATCAAGAGAAAAAGGAACCGGAAAAAAACATGAAGAAAAAAAGAGGAAAAGTTTGTTGAAAAGTTTGTTAGAAAGTTTGTTAGAAAAAGTTGATAATATTTTAATATTACTAACTCTCTTAGTAAATATTAGTTTTTGTATACTAACAATCTTAGTAAGAAAATGCTCTATTATTTTTAGAGAGAAAAAGATACACATGCAAAGATGTTCAAGTGATGTTGTGTGTAAAAATGAGCAAACATCTTGAGTGTATATGGGGGGAAAACCGGTGGGAGGGTGGAGTGTTGGAGTGGACAAATTGTCTTATATTATTTAATCTTACATCACATGCAAAATCTATATAAGCTAAATTATGGTAGTATATAAAGTAAGGTGAAATGATTATGTTCCTAATCATCCACTACTCTATTTTACACGGTCCACTTGCCCATTTACGGGTCCATATTGGTTCTTATATTTGTCGCACAAATACGTGTAATTTTATTTTAAACATCGTTTCATGTTTAAATACTTCCATAATTAATTCGTCCAAATCACTCCGTAAATATACGTGTACCACTACACATATTATTTACGTACTAATATTAATCACATTAATCAATTAGTACAATTTTAGTGAATTAACAATTAATTAACTAAAACCCGTCTCCCAAAATTTATTATTCAATTATCACATAATTAAATAATAATTGTCGTTCCTCAAGTTCGCAACTCGAATTCTCTCTTAAACTAATTGACTAACCTTTTAGTCTACAAATCAAGGGACTAAATAAATTGTATCTCATACAATTAATTAGTTGTCTATTGGGGTTCGTTCCTATAGGTGTGACCGAAAGGGGTCAGTTGATCACCGCCGTCTCACGACAATAACGTCAAACTCTAATCAGCCAACCGTTATCGATTTACGTTAATCAACTGTCGAGGATCAAATAATTAAATATCTGATGATATTCCTTTAATGAGATTTATTATGTAAACGCACTATTGTGGAGGACACTAACTCCAACAATGATGAAAAGGCCAAGGTTAAGGGGAGAAATTTCAATAAAAAGCCCCTTGTGGAGGATTGGCTCTATTCCGTTTTGAAGTGGCTATGGTTCTATCTTTGCTTATTTGAGGATTGTGCCCAAGCCTTTGACCGGTTATTGAGAGCATTGAGCAATATGGACAACATCAATAACCATGGCAATAAGGAATGAGTTTGGTGGAGTCCTCCCTCAAACCACCATTTATAAGATATCCTATATATATATATATATATATATATACATTTAGCTTGCATTTGTGAAATATTTCATATTACATTTACATTAGTTAGTTCATATAGTATAGTTTGCATTGTAATATATCTCACATGTTGCATGATGCGTGTATTTTATATAAGGTTTTTACCTCATTTTTACACGCATTTCTGTACTTTTTATGTAGCATCTAGCTACAAATACCCCCGAATATTCTACTTTGGTTCGTTTTATGTAATTTGCAGGAATTAACCAAAGAGGAGCTAAATCGAGCCTTAATTCGTCCCATTTGCATGCATTTATGGAGAACGAGGAGCCGGAGCTTGGAAATCTAACATTTGGAAGACGCGTGAGCTGGATTCGGGAAGTATTTCAAGGTTTAACGTGCTTAAACAGCTCGATCGAGTGATTTATTACTCGATCGAATGCTTTATATGCTCCAAGTTGCTCGATCGAGCAGTCCAATTTTATACAAGATAAGACATTGCAAGAAGTACTCGATCGAGTGGTTTAATTCCACTCGATCGAGAGGTTTTGTGCTCAGTTGCTCGATCGAGTGGTTTAATTCCACTCGATCGAGTGGTTTGTCCTGCTATTGTTTATTTTCCGCCTAATTTCGTATGGGCTTTTGTAATTAGTCCATAGATTAGGTTTAGATGGATATTTTTCGTATAAGACTAGAGGAGTGAACAACGTAACTCCTCTCTCGGCTCTCTCCCCCCTTCTCTCCTGTTCTCATACATACATTTTTACTCTATACTTTGCTACTCGGAATTGGATTACGATTGGTATTATCATTCTTCTTTAATCTTTTAATTATAATTATTATTGTTATTGTGTTGTTGTTCTTCCCTATTATTTCATCTCTACCTTATTCGATTTTTATTATTTTGCTATAATGTTTAGTGTTAATCATTTACATGTTGTTATTGTTAATTCGATGATGAGGCGTAGCTAATTCCTTTAATATGTTAGGATTAGGGAAACCGTGGTAGAAACATGTTAGAATCGACATGATTAGATTAGCTTTGCGACAAGAATTGTATTAAGCAATATAATTGTGTTTAGGTTGAATGAATACATGTAGGAGACCGATTAATTAGTTACCCCAACCTGGATCGAAAGATTGGAAGGGAAGGCTTGCTTAATTACAATATGTGACACCTAATTAGGGCGAAAGCTAAGTTAGGAAAGCCCTAGGGCGATTAGAGACCGAAAGGGTATAATCGTAGGTTTAAGGACCGAAAGGTGACGACCTCGCTCTTCTTATCAATAATTTAATCGACTCAGTTGATCCGATAGTGTAACTGCCACGGTAGACTGATTCCTAGCATATTTCTCTCTTTTATCTGATTTACCCATGTTTTTCTTCCTTGTTTTCTCTACTTTATTTCTCTTCCTTACTCTCATTAGTTTAGAATCAATCATTTAAAACCCCCCAATTTGGTTACCGAGACGAACTTAGACAAAGCTGACATCTTCCCATCTCCCTGTGGAGATCGACCCGACTTCCCTAGCTATATTGGTTAGAGCCAGTTGGTATTTTTGACAGGTATACGACTGACGTGTCAAATTTTGGCGCCGTTGCCGGGGAGGTGGCGCAATTTTGTGCTTTATTTAAGTTTGTCTCTCGTCTCAAGGAATTTATTCCTTGAGGCTGATCTCATTTCTGCAAAGTTTTGATTAGTTTTGCAGGTAATTCGTTGCTTTGTAAGTATATTTGCCAGAATGCCTAATTCACAGGTTTGTTCGATTACTGAGCATATATAGCCATGTGGTAGATGTGGCACGGAAGGGCATGACCCTATTGGGTGCATGGAAAGTGTAGAGCGTGTCCTTGCTTATCAGAAGTACAAGCAAGGAGTTCCTTTTTCTCAGCTGTATGAAGAAATAAAGAATGTCTCTACTCCTTCTACGCCAGCGCCGCAACCGGTTTCTCCTTCTGCAAATGAAGAAATTGCTGAATTAAAATCCTTTGTGATGAGCATATCACAAAAGTTTGATGAGAAGTGCAATAGGAAAGAAACGGTCATAGCGGAATTGAGAGAACAAGTCGCGCAGTTAACACTCGCGAAAGACCAAGCCCAACTTCTACCGACATGCAATCTAGTTAGTGCAACGAATTTCCAAGTTGGCCTTACTCATGAAGAGTCAAAAGTACCAGAAGACGGGGTTTTGATAGCTGAAGATACCCCGGAGGATGATATGGATGAATTCTTGGCCGAAATACTTGCTGCGTGCGTTCAAGACACTCGATCGAGTGATTTATCTACTCGATCGAGCGAATCAATTTATCCCATCACTCGATCGAGTGAAAATACTGGTCGATCGAGTAGTGCACTAATTGACGATGGTCGATCGAGTGATATTCTTACTCGATCGACTAAATTTGCTGAAGAAATCACTCGATCGATTGATAAAACCGGTCGATCGAGTAAGACAGAAAGAGAGAATGGTCGATCGAGTGATAAAAGTACTCAATCGAGTACCAGAAGCGGCGGAGATGCTATTTTACTATCTAATTCTGCTACCGTGTCATCTCCCCAAGCTGTGGAGATGTCACGCATTGATAAAGGTAAAGAAAAAGTTGCGGGTTCACTCATTGCTACCAGA
Organism: Silene latifolia; assembly: GCF_048544455.1. Lineage (NCBI taxonomy): Eukaryota > Viridiplantae > Streptophyta > Magnoliopsida > Caryophyllales > Caryophyllaceae > Silene > Silene latifolia. The sequence goes on from NC_133529.1 coordinate 77,329,113, forward strand.
GTGCCCTTTCCAGGTCGTCTGAAGGACGCAAAGATCGAGCAACAGTACGGTAAGTTTGTGGACGTTGTGAAGAACCTCCAGGTAACTGTCCCTTTTTCCGAACTTGTTACTCAGGTGCCTACTTACGCTAAGTTTATGAAAGATATTGTGACGCGTAAGAGAAATTTAAGTGAATTTGAGACAATTTCATTTATGGAAGAGTCTAGTAATTTGCTTTTAAATAAGGCTCCACCAAAAATGAAAGACCCGGGCAGCTTTTCTATTACCTGTATTATAGGCAATGTGGTCATTGATAAGGCTCTTTGTGATTTAGGAGCCAGTGTTAGTGTCATGCCCCTTCCTGTCTGCAAGAAACTGAACATGAGTCACTTTAAAGTGACTAACATTACCCTACAGATGGCTGATAGATCTGTTAGGAGGCCCTTAGGTGTCTTAGAGGATGTGCCTGTGAAAATAGGCAAGCTCTTTATCCCAGTAGACTTCATTGTTTTAGATATAGCTGAGGACACCCGGACCCCAATTATCTTAGGAAGACCATTCCTTTGTACAGCTGGGGCCGTTATAGATGTCAAACAAGGGCGTTTGACTCTTGCAGTAGGGGATGACGCGATCACTTTCAGTCTGTCTAGTACTTTGGCTCGGCCAATGATAGAGGATACTTGCTATTCGGTTGATATTATTGACGAGTCTATTTATGACTTCTGGTCGGGTTCTTTCATGAAGGACCCACTAGAAGCTCTTATACTTTTTGATGAGTGTGCAGATAGCCCAGACGACGATGACACTGCGTTGGATTTGCTTGTTGATGATTTAGATGAGCACGAGGGAGAGCAAGTGGAACAAATGATTAGCACTCTTTGCTCCATTGAGGTAAAGGTACCGGAACGTAAACCTCTTCCTTCTCATCTAAAATATGTTTTCTTAGACGATACTGAGCAATATCCAGTCATTGTTAGTGCTAAACTTGATATTGATCAGCTGACTTCTTTGTTAGCTGTACTTAAGAAAAACAGGAAAGCAATGGGTTATTCACTGGATGATATCAAGGGGATTAGTACTGATATCTGTATGCACAGGATAGAGCTGGAAGAAGATCACAAACCTTGCAGACAGGGTCAGCGCCGGCTGAACCAGAAGATGCAGGATGTAGTGATGGCTGAGGTAATGAAGCTGCTAGACGCAGGTATTATTTATTATGTTGGTAATTCTAGATGGGTGAGTCCAGTACAGGTGGTCCCGAAGAAAGGAGGGACAACTGTAGTTAAGAATGATAAGGATGAATTAATACCTACTCGAGTAGTGACTGGTTGGCGGATGTGTATAGATTACAGACAGCTTAATGCCGCCACCAAGAAAGATCACTTCCCCCTTCCTTTTATTGATCAAACGGTAGAAAGGTTAGCTTCTCATAAATTTTTCTGGTATTTAGACGGGTATTCAGGGTTCTTTCAGATCCCCATTCACCCTGACGATCAAGCTAAGACTACATTTACTTGTCCTCAGGGCGTGTTTGCTTATCGCAGGATGCCTTTTGGTTTATGTAATGCCTCTGCCACCTTTCAAAGGTGTATGATGGGGATATTTTCAGAGTATATTGAGTCTATTATGGAAGTTTTCATGGACGATTTCAGTGTTTATGGAAGTGATTTTTCTAACTGTCTGTCTAACCTTGATAAAGTGTCATAGTATTTGCATTAAGGTTAATCTTGTGCTTAACTGGGAGAAGTGCCATTTCATGGTCATCGAGGGAGTTGTCTTAGGGCACTTAGTTTCTGATAGAGGAATAGAAGTTGATAAAGCAAAGGTGGAAGTGATTCGGCAATTACCACCTCCTATTAATGTTAAGGGGGTGAGGAGTTTCCTTGGTCACGCCGGCTTTTATCGCCGGTTTATCAAGGACTTTTCAAAAATTGCTAAACCACTTACACAGCTGCTACTTAAGGATGCCCCTTTTGTGTTTACTGACGAGTGTCTTTCTTCTTTTCACAGGTTAAAGCAGGCTTTAGTCTCTGCGCCGATCATATAGCCTCCCGACTGGGACTTGCCGTTTGAGATTATGTGTGATGCCAGTGACTATGCACTAGGAGCAGTGCTGGGCCAAAGGAAAGACAAAGCTTTGAACGCGATCTACTATGCGAGCCGAACTCTGGATGAGGCTCAAGTGAAGTACACTACCACTGAAAAAGAGCTGCTAGCTGTAGTTTATGCCTTAGAGAAGTTTCGTTCTTATTTAGTTGGGTCAGAAGTTACTGTTTTTACTGACCATGCAGCTTTGAGGCATCTTCTTGCTAAGAAGGAGGCTAAACCACGGCTATTGAGATGGATACTCCTTCTTCAGGAGTTTGATTTGCAGATTAAGGATAAGAAAGGAGCTGAGAACGTTGTAGCTGATCACTTGTCGCGACTGATGCGACAAGAAGGGGAAGATTCTCTACCAATTGATGACTCTTTTCCTGACGATATTTTAATTGCTGTTATATCGTCTATTGTTAACCAAGAACCTTGGTATGCAGATATAGCTAACTTCGTTGTCGGTGGCAAGCGCCGCCCCGACCTTTCTCATCGCCAGAGGAAGCGTCGTATAACGCTAAGCAAGTATTTCGGGATGATCCTTATTTGTTTAAGGAATGTGCAGACGGTCTCTACAGACGGTGTATTCCGCAGTGGGAGGCCAAAGTAGTCCTGGAAGGCTGTCACTCCTCCTCCTATGGTGGTCACCACGGTCCATCGCGTACCGTGGCTAAGGTACTTGATCTGGTTTTTTCGGCCCTCTTTGTTTTGCGATGCTAAGTCTTTTGTTTGAGCTTGTGATGCTTGCCAACGACCAGGGAACATTTCAAAGAGACATGAGATGCCACAAAACGGCATCTTAGAGGTTGAGGTTTTCGATGTCTGGGGTATTGATTTCCAAGGACCGTTCCCGTCTAGTAAAGGTAACAGGTACATCTTAGTGGCTGTAGATTACGTGTCCAAATGGGTTGAGGCAATTGCTTCACCCCATTGTGATGCCAAGACCGTGATAAAAATGTTCAAAAAGGTCATATTTCCCCGATTTGGTGTCCCTAGGGTCGTCATTAGTGATGGGGGAATGCACTTTAAGGAAAAGAAACTAACTTCTATTCTGTCTAAAGTTGGTGTCCAACACCGGCGTGGTTTGGGGTATCATCCCCAAACTAGTGGTCAGGTTGAGGTCTCTAACCGCGAGTTGAAAGAGATCTTGTCTAAGGTAGTTTCTAAATCACGGAAGGATTGAAGTCTTAAGTTAGAGGACACATTATGGGCATATAGACCTGCCTTTAAGACACCAATTGGTGCATCACCTTATAGGTTAGTTTATGGGAAATCATGTCACTTACCTGTTGAATTGGAATGTAAGGCTTGGTGGGCAATTCGTGAGCTTAACTTTGATTCTAAGTTGTGTGGTCAGAATCGTCTTTTGCAGCTAGATGAGTTGGAAGAATTTAGGCTTAATGTCTATGATAGCTCGCGCATTTACAAAGAAAAGACGAAGAGATGGCATGACAAGAGAATTCTACCTCGGGAGTTCCACGTTGGGTAAAAGGTGCTGCTGTTTAATGCCCGATTCAGATTGTTTCCTGGCAAGCTGAAGTCCAGGGGGAGTGGTCCTTATACGGTGACAGCTGTTACCAAATTTGGATCCGTGGAGCTCGAAGATTTCGAAGGTCATAGGTTCAAGGTGAATGGCCAATATGTGAAGCATTACCACGAGGCGAATGAAGCAGACAATCGTGTTGAAGTCTTGTACTTTGACGAGCTAGACGCGCCAGTTAATTGATGCCAGAAGGGTCGTGCGGGACCTCATAAACCAGCGCTCTCCGGGAGGCAGCCCGGACTGTTTTATTGTACTTTTGTTGAACTTTTTATTTTTCTTTAGCTTTATGTTGAACTTTAGACGCTGTTTTACGAACTCTTTATGCTTTCCTTGCTTTGAAATGCGTGTTTTGCAGGTTACTTCACTCGACCGAGTAGTTTTCTACTCGATCGAGCGCTTTTTGGGGTAATTTTCACTCGATCGAGTGATATTCTTACTCGATCGACCAAAGCAGAAATCACGTTTACTCGATCGAGTAGTTTTCTACTCGATCGAGGACTTCCATCCACCAGTTTACTCGATCGAGCTGTTCCAAGTTGCTCGATCGAGCAGTTTCGTCTTCCAGCGGCTGTTTTACGTCTATTGAGCTACTGCTTGACTTTCTTTGACCTCCCATGTTCATGGTCGGTTTGGGGAGGTCCCTCTTTATGACGTTTTGTAAGTTTTCTGACTCCACTTCTCCTTTTCTTTTCAGTTTGCATTTCTTTCCCTATTTTTGGTACAATGAGGGCATTGTACGGTTTGGTTTGGGGAGGTATACATCCATATCTGTGTCTGCATGTTTTTCTTGCATTTTCGTCTGCACGTTTATTTATTTTCGCATGCATTGTTGTTTCAATTAATTCAAAAAAAAATCTCATAAAATTCAAAAATTTTCATGTTTAATTTGAGTCAGAACGTTTGAACTTTGACGCTACATTGAATCCTTACTTGAGCCTTGCATACTCTTGACATTTAGTTGGCGTGATTATGTGCATGATCTACGAGTTTTTGTTTCCCTCTTATCTGAACGAATAGACTTGATTCTTATATATCGGCAAGCTACATTACATTCTAAGGTTAGAGCTTTATAAACCGGTGACATTCATGACCGGTTTCATTTAGGATGTGAGTAGTACTCTCTTTAAGGCATGTAACATTAATTTGCATAAGCATGAGTCTAGTCTTCTTAATACCTGTATGCATTTGGTCTGTGGATGATGACACATGTTAGGAGAGGCAGTTCCCTTCTATTTCATTCTACCCATGAGCCTCACATAGCCAAATTGCCTTTTTGTCCTATTAGCTACTGTCTATAATACTTCCTACCCTAGCCGAGCTAGTGACGAGTAGTTGTTGGAATGTTTTATTGCAATATGGTTATTTTATCTGATTTCAGAAGATGGTGGAAGAATTGAAGGGAATGAAAGAAAAAAGAATTGTTGGATGAAAAAAAGAAGAACGAAAAAAAAAACGAAAAAGAAAAAAAAAGAAAAAAAAAAATTAGTCATGTGAAAAAGAAAAAAAGAAATTGTATAATAATTTTTACTCCCATGTTTCACCTATATCTTATGGGGAGTTGACGAGTTTTTGGTGTTTCGTGAGTTTAGTGCATGGAATTTGCACTGTTTTATTTTGTTATATTGAGTATGAAGATGGGATGCAGTTATATTTGGATTCGTTGTTGCTAGCCTGGCTATTAACCCCACATATCCAAATTCATTTTAGCCCCTTCTTACCCACTACCTCACTTACCCAAATGTAAGTCCTCGGCATGTGTCTTGGTCACTAGTATGGTTAGAATGCATATGTATGGTTGTAGAGACTTTATTCATGTTAACTGCATGCATGTTCTTATAGGTCGAGTTAGGTGAGTGTCTTTACTTCTTTCTATCTTTCACATATATACTCACCTTTTGCCTAATTTTGAGTGACGAGCGACCTGTGAGAGTCCGATATCTTTTAAATCTTGAAAGGTCGACGGTTCAGTAAGTTTGGAACATTCGTTTAACTCGTTTGCATTTCTCATTTGCCACTTTGTCATTTTGTTGCATTAAATTGGTTTTGGTGGGTGATTTGTAGCTGATACGTTGGTCCCGTTCCACTGTTCTTTCTTAGTTGCATTCATATTTGCTTGGGGACAAGCAAAGGTTTGGTTTGGGGAGATTTGATGCGTGTATTTTATATAAGGTTTTTACCTCATTTTTACACGCATTTCTGTACTTTTTATGTAGCATCTAGCTACAAATACCCCCGAATATTCTACTTTGGTTCGTTTTATGTAATTTGCAGGAATTAACCAAAGAGGAGCTAAATCGAGCCTTAATTCGTCCCATTTGCATGCATTTATGGAGAACGAGGAGCCGGAGCTTGTAAATCTAACATTTGGAAGACGCGTGAGCTGGATTCGGGAAGTATTTCAAGGTTTAACGTGCTTAAACAGCTCGATCGAGTGATTTATTACTCGATCGAATGCTTTATATGCTCCAAGTTGCTCGATCGAGCAGTCCAACTTTATACAAGATAAGACATTGCAAGAAGTACTCGATCGAGTGGTTTAATTCCACTCGATCGAGAGGTTTTGTGCTCAGTTGCTCGATCGAGTGGTTTAATTCCACTCGATCGAGTGGTTTGTCCTGCTATTGTTTATTTTCCGCCTAATTTCGTATGGGCTTTTGTAATTAGTCCATAGATTAGGTTTAGATGGATATTTTTCGTATAAGACTAGAGGAGTGAACAACGTAACTCCTCTCTCGGCTCTCTCCCCTCTTCTCTCCTGTTCTCATACATACATTTTTACTCTATACTTTGCTACTCGGAATTGGATTACGATTGGTATTATCATTCTTCTTTAATCTTTTAATTATAATTATTATTGTTATTGTGTTGTTGTTCTTCCCTATTATTTCATCTCTACCTTATTCGATTTTTATTATTTTGCTATAATGTTTAGTGTTAATCATTTATATGTTGTTATTGTTTATTCGATGATGAGGCGTAGCTAATTTCTTTAATATGTTAGGATTAGGGAAACCGTGGTAGAAACATGTTAGGATCGACATGATTAGATTAGCTTTGCGACAAGAATTGTATTAAGCAATATAATTGTGTTTAGGTTGAATGAATGCATGCAGGAAACCGATTAATTAGTTACCCCGACTTGGATCGAAAGATTGGAAGGGAAGGCTTGCTTAATTACAATAGGTGACACCTAATTAGGGCGAAAGCTAAGTTAGGAAGGCCCTAGGGCGATTAGAGACCGAAAGGGTATAATCGTAGGTTTAAGGACCGAAAGGTGACGACCTCGCTCTTCTTATCAATAATTTAATCGACTCAGTTGATCCGATAGTGTAACTGCCACAATAGACCGATTCCTAGCATATTTCTCTCTTTTATCTGATTTACCCCTGAAGAGTCTATTGATCCAAAATACTCAAGAGGGGGGGGGGGGTGAATTGAGGATTTAAAACTTTTTGAAAGCTTTTTCGATTGTGCGTATGTAATTGATTATTTAAAGTTTATTGATTAAACTTTAACTAATCAACTAATGATTGTAAGCAAAGTGAACGAAAGAACAAAACAAGAAGAGACACACGGATTTTTGTAGTGGTTCAGTTTCACAAGTCGAAACCTACGTCCACTATTCTCGATTAATAAATTTAGTACCTTTCTACGGATTACAAATTTACTAACCCAACTCGTACAACTAACTCTAGCTGTAACTCAATGAGTACCGTTAAATACTCGAGTGACTAACTTACGCTAATAAGAAAGCACTAATGATTCTAACAAAGGTTCACGTTAATGAACAAGTTAAGAAATCAACTAAGCACTATTATCTTATAACGATAAATGAAGAACAAGTATGCGAGTTTTGTAACACACGACCTTTCAAAACTGCAAATCGGTTTTCGTTAAAAACACACGGTTTGCTCTTTAAAATATGAAAACAATTTTTATGCTTAAGGTCTCTATTTTAGATGTCGTAAATAGCAAAGTATTTATAGGCAAGGAAGATGTAGGCTACACGGTTTCTACAAGAACCCTAATAGCCGAAATAATAAGATATAATTACAAACTATATCTTCTTATTATCTCTTTCCTAAAAGCCATAAAAGATAATAAGGAATATTCTAAAAGATAGAATATAATCTTTCCAAATATTATCTTTACTATAAATTCTAAGATTATGATAAGATTTCCTAAAACAAGAATATCTTTTACCATAAACAAATATATTAAGTAAGATATAAGATATGTAAAGATTTTATTATAGAATAAAATCTTTACCTAATATCTCATAGGCAACACGCATAACACGGCTCATAAGCTCGTGAATCATGCAAACCCTAATCTTAATATATAATTAGAATTTAGGTTTTAGGAGAGGCTATATGGAAACCCTAATTGATAGTAAAGTCCAACTCATAAGTTGACCCAATAACCATCAATTAACGCTAACCATAAAACCGGACTCCTCACTAAACCGGGCTTTATAAGATAAATACTTTTATTAAAACAAATAAAATAAACTTCAAGAAATTGTAAAACAATTTTCGAACCATTTAAAAGTCGTGTATGAAAACTCAGCATTTCAATGTTATAGTAGAAGAGCTATAACATTGAGCTCTTTTACTAGTAATGTTATAGCTGCAAAGCTATAACTTTACTAATTAAGAAACTCATTCTTTGATTATCATTACGAGATAATCACCTATACTATTCTAATCTTCAAGAAGATCTTCGAGTATAAGCTACATCATCATCCAAGCTTGATTATTCCTTAGACAAACTCCGTCTTCACATAATACTTGAATGAATCTTAGAATTGTTTGATCTTGAATGAAAGCTTGAACTTCTCATGTAATCGTCACAATCCTCTTTGTTGCTCGTAATAAGTTAATGCTAAAACACTTAACAAACGATTACACGCAACAAGTATATGAAATATAAAACACCTTGACATCATCAAAACATAAACATATAAGCTATATGGTCCAACAAATTCCCCCTTTTTGATGATGGCAAGTCTCTTAAAATTGTGACTAATTAAAGAGTTCCCCCTCAATATAATACCGTTATCTTGATAAAAAAAAAATAACGCAAGATCAAGACAATTTTTCAAAAACCGAAACATAAGGACTTTAAGAGACAATCGGTCTTGACAAGGAGCAAGCTTAGGTAGATGCTTACTATAGACGTTCTTTCCCCCTCTTGACATCATCGAAAAGTTAAGAACAAATCAAAAATGACTAGAATAATATAAGACGAGACAAGAGATAAAAACGTCATAAGAAATAAAAGTAACATGCAAGACTAGAAGCATCCAAAAGATAATTAGCATACAAACTAAGAATTAAACATGTCTAAAGCCAAAGTGGGCCGAATGATCACATGTCTAATAGAACACTTGGGCCATAACCACAAGTGTAATGCCAAAATGGGCCGAATAAGAGTTTGATTAACACACCATTAGATGAAAGAAAAGAAAAGCTAATTAAGGTAAGGGCTAATGAGGGTAGGACGAGAGGAAATCAGATGTTGCGGGTCTTATACGGGTTCACGTAGTCGGGTCTAGTACGGTGCTCCAAAGCATCCAGACGGTCGAATGAGCTCCTAACCAACTGTGAAAGAGTACCAATGCTCCTTTCAAAATTAAGCACCTTCAAAGAAAGAGCCTTTGTAGCTTCCAACGTAAGAGCTTGATCTCCCGCCATCGCTTTCCCGTGCATCACCAAAGCACCACCCTGACTCGTAAGGAAAGTGAGACGATTACCGTGTGGGAACACTTCCCCACGTATAGCCTTCAGCTCCCTCTCAAAACCCGCTAACCTCTTGTCTACGTCCTCCATCCATGAGTACACCCGACTAGCATCTAAACCTGAGTCTAAAGACCGAGATGGTCCAACCCGTGACAATGCCGTAGCCAAACTAAACGAATGCTCCTCGAATTTCGCCATTAAACCACTCATAAACCCCTCCAACTTCGACTCCATAGCTCCTAAACCCGAATCCACCGGGGCTTTCTCAACATCCTTTGCAAGTTGCAATTCGGGTCCATCAACAACAAGACCCATTAGCTTGATGAACTTGTCACACATACAATCTCTAGTACTAACACCGTAACTGTCAGGCCCTATCACTTGCTTAATTTCCAACAGACGAGATATCCACATACCATACGGCAAATCGATTGTGGTGCTCAACTTATCCTTAGTGACCGTAAGACTTGTCTGAATTATACGGTGCAAGACAACACTACCCAAATTCACCTTCTGACCTTCCAACCAAGAATAAACCATTATAGCCTCATAACTGGACACCTTATCACGGCCCCCTCTTCTCGGCACCACTGTGTTCCACAAAAATTTAAGAGGAACTTGATCTTAGCCGAGAGAGGTCGAACCACGATATTGACACCCTCCGTCATCTCCTCAAAATACTTTTTCACTAACAACTCCTTTTCACTCCCAACATTAGACCACTCAAGACTCGGATTTAATTCAATCCCTTCATTAGGAACCGAAAAAGCAGAGCAGAAATCCGAAATAGAGACGGTAACATCGACACCATTAACAACCGCATGCAACACTCCTTTCTTAATTGAGACACTAGCAAAGAATTGTACCACCTCAACCGGGTATATAGGACCCGAAAACTGACTTATGTGACTCCACCCTTGAAAATCAAGAAAATTAATAAAGAAAGCAAGAGCGGGTACACTAACCAACCAAGATTTCGGATAATACCGACCACCATGAATGGAATACCTCAAAACTCGATTAACCAAGATGCTTTCATCATGAGTAAGCCGAACACGATTCAACCCTTCCTTTGTCGCGGCTTTCGAAGCATCCCTAAGCAGAGTACGAGCAACACCATTCCGAACTATCACCTCGGGTTCCTCCACAATAGCTTCACTATCATCAACAACCACTTTATTTTTACCCTTGAAAAGACGACGTCTTTTGCCTTCGGAAACCGATTCGTCCCGACTACGAAACAGGGGCGAGTTTGGGTTTGGTTGTGGTGAAGAACAATTCATGGAATGAGGAGTATGTGGTGGCAAAGGTGATGTTTGGTGAGGAAAGGGGCGGTTTTGGTGGTGACGGGTTGAGGATCGGGTATTTTTTGCATGAGATGTGTTCATGATGATGGTGATTGTTTGAAAAAGGGGATGATGGTGATTGTTTGAGTAAAAGAGAAGATATGTAATGATGGTAAAAATTTGGAAGAAGAAAAAGTGAGCAAGTGGGGATGGGTGGACGGTTCACGCAAGGGTAGATATAGGTGTAGGTTTTAGGGTTAACAAGTGGAGGTGTAATATGGTAAGTGTTATTAATTAGGAATAGGAAAGTGATAAGTATGGAAATTTATGATGATAAGACATGAATTAGGAAATTAGTTTGATATAGGAAAGATATGAGCCGTGTATTTGTGAGCTTTTTTGTGAGATTTTATGATGTGGAAAGATAAAAGATATGGTGTGTTTGTTTATTGTGATAAGAATAAGTTTGTACATCAATTAAATTCTAAATAGCAAATAGAATCTTATGATAAAAAATATTTCTATAAACAAAATTATTCATGCAACGCAATATACGGACACAGTCATACAATCTTAACTTAACTAGTCACTCGTAAAAAGATTAAACACATATAGAAGCTTAGGTACCACTGATTAAACCAATTTCCAACCGTAAAGTCTCAAATCGTTCTCTAGCTAATGATTTTGTCAAAATGTCTGCCCATTGTTTTCCAGTACTACAAAATTCAAGTTTTATATTCCCTTTCTCAACATGGTCTCGTATAAAATGGTGTCTAATTTCAATATGTTTGGTACGTGAATGTTGTGCGGGATTTTTAGAAATTATTATCGCACTAGTATTATCACACAAAATAGGAATACATCCTACATCAACACCATAATCACGTAATTGTTGCTTAAGCCATAAAAGTTGAGTACATACGATCCTGCAAAGACAATATATTGGCTTGGCAGATTGAGAGAGCAACCGAATTTTGTTTCTTCGAACCCCACGTGATGATACATGGTCCGACAAATGTGGCGACACCTGACGTACTTTTTCTTTCTAGAGAACATCCTGCGTAGTCGGCATCTGAATAACCGACTAGATCAAAATTGCACTCCATTGGATACCATAGGTATAAGTTGGCCATTCCAATTAAGTAACGTAAAATTCGTTTTACGGCCGTCATATGCGATTCTTTGGGAGACGATTGATATCTCGCACAAACACATACGCTAAACATGATATCGGGTCTACTTGCGGTCAAATATAACAATGACCCAATCATCCCACGGTAAGTAGTTTCATCAACTGATTTACCGTCTTCATCCAATGTCAATTTCTTGTTCTCGACCATTGGAGTAGGCATAGCATGTGAATTTTCCATTCCAAATTTCCGAATCAACTCCTTGATATATTTATGTTGATGGATCTTAATGCCTTCATCTGTTTGTTGTATTTGCAGACCTAAGAAGAATTTTAATTCTCCCATCATACTCATCTCGAACTCGGAAGTCATCAATTCAGAAAAATATTTACACAAGCTTCGGTTGGTCGATCCAAAGATGATATCATCGACGTATATTTGAACAACCAGAAGGTCAGAATCCTCAGTTTTAGAAATAGGGTTTTGTCGACGGATCCTCTACTGAATCCACTGTCAAGTAGAAACTTAGATAATCGATCGTACCAAGCCCTAGGTGCTTGCTTTAATCCATATAGGGCTTTATCCAATTTGAACACGTGATCCTCAAATTTGATATTCTTAAAACCAGGGGGTTGTTCAACGAAGACTTCCTCTTGTAAATATCCATTCAAGAATGCCGTCTTGACGTCCATCTGGAAGAGCTTCATTCCCTTGTGTGCGGCGAATGCTATCAGAAGTCTAATAGCTTCAAGACGAGTAACAGGTGCGAAAGTCTCGTCATAATCTATTCCTTCTTGTTGATTATATCCTTGGACCACCAATATTGCTTTATTTCTGACAATGACTCCGGCATCGTCTAATTTGTTCCTGAAGACCCACCGAGTTCCAATGACTGTACGATCTTTTGGTCTAGGAACTAAATGCCAAACCTTGTTTCTTTCGAACTGTTGTAGCTCTTCTTGCATAGCTATAATCCAATCTGATTCAGCAAGAGCTTCATTGATGTTCTTTGGTTCGATCATGGATAGGAAAGAGTAGAAAGAGCAGAAATTGTTCAAGGAACGTCTTGTTTGAACACCCTTCTTAATATTCCCAAGAATATTGTCCATGGGGTGTGAATTCTTGTATTTCCACTTCGTTGAAGTGCTTGGTTCACCATCGTTATTTGAGCTTGTCCCGACTTCATTTGGTTCGGAATTAGAGGAAGTTCCCCCTGAATCCAATTCGGGTGTTGTGTTTGAGTCGATTATAACCTCGGACTCTACACCTTGATTTGGATTCAATGTTACAGTAACATTATCTATAACATTGGTTTGGGAGTTCTTATTTTGAGTCGATGTTATAGTATCATCAACTATAACTTTGTCCTTCTCCTTTTTGTCTTTTGAGGAACGATCAAGTTCATCGTTTATTCCCTCAATCTCATTATCCTCTAATTCCAAATCCGGGGGATCGTCTCTTGAGAGACGAAAGTCGGGCTCATCCAAGTCTTCTTCCTCATCCTGTAATGGCTTATCGAACACGTTATCCTCATCAAAAATAACGTGTATACTTTCTTCAATACAAAGAGTCCTTTTATTGAAGACCTTATAAGCCTTGCTATGATCTGAGTATCCTATGAAAATCGCCTCATCACTCCTAGGGTCGAATTTACTTAAACGGTTTTTACTGTTATTATGTACAAACATTTACTCCCGAAACAACGAAGATGGGAGATATTAGGTTTTCGACCTCTAAGGAGTTCGTAGGGGGTTTTCTTAAGGATAGGTCGGATCATAGCACGATTATGTATGTAGCAAGAAGTACTAATGGCTTCAGCCCAAAAGTTACGAGGTAAACCACTACACAAGAGCATTGTACGTGCCATATCTTCTAAGGTTCAATTCATACGTTCAATGACACCGTTTTGTTGAGGAGTTCTTGGTGCAGAAAAGTTATGCCCTACACCATTAACTCGACAGTATTCTATAAAAGTTTGGTTATCAAATTCGGTGCCATGATCCGTACGAATAGATACTAGATTAGTCTTATATTTGTTTTGAACACGTTTCATAAGACAATCAAATTCATCAAACGTTTCGTCTTTTGAATGAAGAAAGATAGGCCATACATACCTTGAGTAGTCGTCTACAAGAACAAAGACGTACCTGGATCCTCCTCTACTTCTTACCTTCATAGGTCCACATAAATCCATATGTACCAGTTCCAAGGCTTGATTAGTGCTCACTACTCTTTTAGGTTTAAACGATGATCTTACTTGTTTATACCTTGCACACGTGTCACACATCTTTTCTTGGTCGAACTTGATCTTAGGCAACCCTTCAACCAAGTCCCACTTCTTGAGCTTGTTCAAGGTTAGTGAGCTAATGTGACCAAAACGTTTATGCCATAAACAAGGATCATCTAATGTAACTTTCATGCACGAAAAAGAGTTAGTAGGCACAGCATTTAAATCCACCATGTAAACGTTCCTTTTTTCTGTGGCCTTCAAGAATAACATTGCTAGTTCCTTCTATAATAATGCGACAACTATCAGTATGAAAAACTACTTTGTTACCTTTGTCGCATAGTTGAGATATGCTTAGCAAGTTGTGTTTTAGACCATCCACGAGATAAACATCACTGATTGCGTGAGCCTTAGAAATTCCAATTTTGCCAACGCCAATAACCTTTCCCTTTTTGTTATCCCCGAACGTCACTTTTCCTCCATTGAAGGGCTTGAGTGAAAGAAATAGATTCTTATCTCCGTTCATGTGTCTTGAACATCCACTGTCAAGATACCATTGATTGTTTTCTTTCACTACTTCCTGCAAAAGGATTAGATACAGTTTTTAGGTACCCAAGCTAAGTTGCGTCCCTTATGATTAGTTACTCTAAATACTAAATCCTTTCGAACCCAAACACGTCTAATGACCGTCTTTCTAACCTTAGGTTTGTTTGGCTTGGGAGGAGTTCTAGGGTTAGGGTTTTCTCTAGGTCTCGGAACTTCTCTAGGTCTCGGAACTTCTCTAGGTCTCGGAACTTCTCTAGGTCTCTCTTGACTATTTGCCTTGTGAATAGGTTTACTGGGTTGAGATCTACAAGGGCTTTGTGAGGTGCTAGGTTTCTTAGAGTAGTCAAAGGCCATGTCATAGAACCAATGAAACTTATTGTTCTTTTCTTCGTTAGGTTCGTTAGTGGGGGTTTCCTTATCCTCGACAACTGTGTCAATAGTTTTAGCATGTTCGGCATTCTTTCGTAAGTCATGAGCCTTTTTGACACAATTGATTTGGATGTGACCCGTATGACCACAGTAATTGCAAATCAAGTATTCCGGAAGATCAGCATACTTTCTCTTTCTAAAGTCAAAATCTGAAGGTGTTGATTTGCATTTAGAGTGATCTCTACGGCTGTAGCACTCATGTCCTAACCCCATCTTCATATTATTATCAGACTGTTCGGTTAGGAAGTTTAGGACTTTCGTGCTACCTTCCCACTTGTCATGTACCTTTCTAGCGTGTAAGAGAAGGTCTTTTAGGGTTTTGACTTCCTCTTGACATTTCGTGTGATCTACATCATTGTCCTTTTTAAAGTTATCACGAAAGTCTTGGAATCGTTTGTTTAGAATAAACACAACATCAGTGTGTTGTTTCTTAACAGTGATCATGTCGGTTTTAGATTCCTTTAATTGCTTTGAAAGGGAATCTATCTCTTTCTTTTGGTTTAAGATCACAGCTTCATTAGATGTGACCTTTGCTTCCAAAAGTTCTCTGACTTTTCTAAGTTCTAAAGTTATAGCTTCATTAGCTATAACTTTGGCTTGAAGGTGCTTAATATTGAGCTTTAGGTCAGAAGTTATAGCTTCATTAGCTATAACTTTGGACTCTAATTCCTTCTTTTCAGCCACAGTAGAATCTAATGTTGTAGCTTTCTCTGCTATAACTTTAGACTTCAACTTCTTAGCTTTAGTCTTGAGGATATGATTCTCTTCCGCAATTTCGAGAATCTGTTCCTTTAGATCTTTTAATTCCAAATCCTGTTTGTGACACTTATCAAGAGATTGTTCAAAGAATTGAATTAAAGCACTTTTAGACAATTTCCTAACACGTTTTTAAGCTCAAGATAACTTACCTCTTCATCGTCATCCTCGTCTGATTCTCCAAGAAAGCAGTAGTTTGAGTGAGAATTTGTGCTTTCATCGTCACTGTCGGAGATTAGGTCAAGACTAACACTGCTGAGACAAAGGTTTGCTACTTCGTCGTCTTCAGATTCCTCGTCATCTTCTGAATCAAGGTCTCCCCAACACGAAGCCATCATAACTTGCTTGAATTCTCTCTTTGTCTTCTCACGCTTCGTCTTGTCCTTTATCTTCTCCCATGTTGGACAATCTTTGACCATATGACCAGATTCTCCACACTTAAAGCAACCTCTATTAGAGAAGGACGACTTTGAGTCATTAACCTTTTTGTTGAATGACTTGTTGTTGTTGTTGTTGTAAGATGATTTTGTTTGTTTATTTCGAAATATTTTATTTTTGAAACGCCGTGCAAACAAAACGGTTTCATCCTCTAATTCAGAGTCTACTTCTTCGCTCGCTAAGGCCATACTCTTATTACGACTTGGTTCAGCGTCATCTTTGTTAAGAGTAATTTCATAGGCCATGAGAGCACCAATGAGTTCTTGATAGGATAGAGTCCCAAGATCTCGTGATTCCTCCATTGCAGTGACCTTAGCACGCCACTTCTTAGTAAGGCTCCTAAGAACCTTTCTAGCAATGTCCTCAGTACTAAATTTTCTACCTAGGTTTTTTAGTTCGCTTATGATGCTTGAGAACCTTGCAGACATGCTATCTAAGGACTCATTAGGCTCCATAATGAATAGCTCATATTTTTGCATAAGCAAGTCAATTCGGTGCTTCCTAACAATGGAAGTACCTTCATAAGCTAATTCGAGCCCGTCCCATATCTCCTTGGCCGTGGAACAAGAAGAGAACCGATCAAACTCAGTGGAAGTCATTCCGTTTTGCAAAAGACTTATTGCTTTGCAGTTTTTCTCGGCCTTCTTGTAGTCGGCCTCGACATAGTCCTCTTCTTTCTTCTCATAGGTAGTGCCTTCCTCGGATGCCACAAGAATTTTGTGTGGTCCGTTTTGAATAATCCTCCAGCACTCCCAATCGTGTCCTTTCACATAGTGAGTCATCATGTTTTTCCACAATCCGTAATTCTTCCCATCAAAGACGGGACACTTGAGATATTTGGAATCCATTTATCACGTGATAGGCAGCGGAATATAAAACAGTAAGATAAATGAAAAACAAGATAGATCAGCCTCTTTGCGGTTAGGCAATCAAGAGCACGAGGCTCTGATACCAATTGAAGAGTCTATTGATCCAAAATACTCAAGAGGGGGGGGTGAATTGAGGATTTAAAACTTTTTGAAAGCTTTTTCGATTGTGCGTATGTAATTGATTATTTAAAGTTTATTGATTAAACTTTAACTAATCAACTAATGATTGTAAGCAAAGTGAACGAAAGAACAAAACAAGAAGAGACACACGGATTTTTGAAGTGGTTCAGTTTCACAAGTCGAAACCTACGTCCACTATTCTCGATTAATAAATTTAGTACCTTTCTACGGATTACAAATTTACTAACCCAACTCGTACAACTAACTCTAGCTGTAACTCAATGAGTACCGTTAAATACTCGAGTGACTAACTTACGCTAATAAGAAAGCACTAATGATTCTAACAAAGGTTCACGTTAATGAACAAGTTAAGAAATCAACTAAGCACTATTATCTTATAACGATAAATGAAGAACAAGTATGCGAGTTTTGTAACACACGACCTTTCAAAGCGCAAATCGGTTTTCGTTAAAAACACACGGTTTGCTCTTTAAAATATGAAAACAATTTTTATGCTTAAGGTCTCTATTTTAGATGTCGTAAATAGCAAAGTATTTATAGGCAAGGAAGATGTAGGCTACACGGTTTCTACAAGAACCCTAATAGCCGAAATAATAAGATATAATTACAAACTATATCTTCTTATTATCTCTTTCCTAAAAGCCATAAAAGATAATAAGGAATATTCTAAAAGATAGAATATAATCTTTCCAAATATTATCTTTACTATAAATTCTAAGATTATGATAAGATTTCCTAAAACAAGAATATCTTTTACCATAAACAAATATATTAAGTAAGATATAAGATATGTAAAGATTTTATTATAGAATAAAATCTTTACCTAATATCTCATAGGCAACACGCATAACACGGCTCATAAGCTCGTGAATCATGCAAACCCTAATCTTAATATATAATTAGAATTTAGGTTTTAGGAGAGGCTATATGGAAACCCTAATTGATAGTAAAGTCCAACTCATAAGTTGACCCAATAACCATCAATTAACGCTAACCATAAAACCGGACTCCTCACTAAACCGGGCTTTATAAGATAAATACTTTTATTAAAACAAATAAAATAAACTTCAAGAAATTGTAAAACAATTTTCGAACCATTTAAAAGTCGTGTATGAAAACTCAGCATTTCAATGTTATAGTAGAAGAGCTATAACATTGAGCTCTTTTACTAGTAATGTTATAGCTGCAAAGCTATAACTTTACTAATTAAGAAACTCATTCTTTGATTATCATTACGAGATAATCACCTATACTATTCTAATCTTCAAGAAGATCTTCGAGTATAAGCTACATCATCATCCAAGCTTGATTATTCCTTAGACAAACTCCGTCTTCACATAATACTTGAATGAATCTTAGAATTGTTTGATCTTGAATGAAAGCTTGAACTTCTCATGTAATCGTCACAATCCTCTTTGTTGCTCGTAATAAGTTAATGCTAAAACACTTAACAAACGATTACACGCAACAAGTATATGAAATATAAAACACCTTGACATCATCAAAACATAAACATATAAGCTATATGGTCCAACAAATTCCCCCTTTTTGATGATGGCAAGTCTCTTAAAATTGTGACTAATTAAAGAGTTCCCCCTCAATATAATACCGTTATCTTGATAAAAAAAAAAAATAACGCAAGATCAAGACAATTTTTCAAAAACCGAAACATAAGGACTTTAAGAGACAATCGGTCTTGACAAGGAGCAAGCTTAGGTAGATGCTTACTATAGACGTTCTTTCCCCCTCTTGACATCATCGAAAAGTTAAGAACAAATCAAAAATGACTAGAATAATATAAGACGAGACAAGAGATAAAAACGTCATAAGAAATAAAAGTAACATGCAAGACTAGAAGCATCCAAAAGATAATTAGCATACAAACTAAGAATTAAACATGTCTAAAGCCAAAGTGGGCCGAATGATCACATGTCTAATAGAACACTTGGGCCATAACCACAAGTGTAATGCCAAAATGGGCCGAATAAGAGTTTGATTAACACACCATTAGATGAAAGAAAAGAAAAGCTAATTAAGGTAAGGGCTAATGAGGGTAGGACGAGAGGAAATCAGATGTTGCGGGTCTTATACGGGTTCACGTAGTCGGGTCTAGTACGGTGCTCCAAAGCATCCAGACGGTCGAATGAGCTCCTAACCAACTGTGAAAGAGTACCAATGCTCCTTTCAAAATTAAGCACCTTCAAAGAAAGAGCCTTTGTAGCTTCCAACGTAAGAGCTTGATCTCCCGCCATCGCTTTCCCGTGCATCACCAAAGCACCACCCTGACTCGTAAGGAAAGTGAGACGATTACCGTGTGGGAACACTTCCCCACGTATAGCCTTCAGCTCCCTCTCAAAACCCGCTAACCTCTTGTCTACGTCCTCCATCCATGAGTACACCCGACTAGCATCTAAACCTGAGTCTAAAGACCGAGATGGTCCAACCCGTGACAATGCCGTAGCCAAACTAGTCGAATGCTCCTCGAATTTCGCCATTAAACCACTCATAAACCCCTCCAACTTCGACTCCATAGCTCCTAAACCCGAATCCACCGGGGCTTTCTCAACATCCTTTGCAAGTTGCAATTCGGGTCCATCAACAACAAGACCCATTAGCTTGATTAACTTGTCACACATACAATCTCTAGTACTAACACCGTAACTGTCAGGCCCTATCACTTGCTTAATTTCCAACAGACGAGATATCCACATACCATACGGCAAATCGATTGTGGTGCTCAACTTATCCTTAGTGACCGTAAGACTTGTCTGAATTATACGGTGCAAGACAACACTACCCAAATTCACCTTCTGACCTTCCAACCAAGAATAAACCATTATCGCCTCATAACTGGACACCTTATCACGGCCCCCTCTTCTCGGCACCACTGTGTTCCACAAAAATTTAAGAGGAACTTGATCTTAGCCGAGAGAGGTCGAACCACGATATTGACACCCTCCGTCATCTCCTCAAAATACTTTTTCACTAACAACTCCTTTTCACTCCCAACATTAGACCACTCAAGACTCGGATTTAATTCAATCCCTTCATTAGGAACCGAAAAAGCATAGCAGAAATCCGAAACAGAGACGGTAACATCGACACCATTAACAACCGCATGCAACACTCCTTTCTTAATTGAGACACTAGCAAAGAATTGTACCACCTCAACCGGGTATATAGGACCCGAAAACTGACTTATGTGACTCCACCCTTGAAAATCAAGAAAATTAATAAAGAAACCAAGAGCGGGTACACTAACCAACCAAGATTTCGGATAATACCGACCACCATGAATGGAATACCTCAAAACTCGATTAACCAAGATGCTTTCATCATGAGTAAGCCGAACACGATTCAACCCTTCCTTTGTCGCGGCTTTCGAAGCATCCCTAAGCAGAGTACGAGCAACACCATTCCGAACTATCACCTCGGGTTCCTCCACAATAGCTTCACTATCATCAACAACCACTTTATTTTTACCCTTGAAAAGACGACGTCTTTTGCCTTCGGAAACCGATTCGTCCCGACTACGAAACAGGGGCGAGTTTGGGTTTGGTTGTGGTGAAGAACAATTCATGGAATGAGGAGTATGTGGTGGCAAAGGTGATGTTTGGTGAGGAAAGGGGCGGTTTTGGTGGTGACGGGTTGAGGATCGGGTATTTTTTGCATGAGATGTGTTCATGATGATGGTGATTGTTTGAAAAAGGGGATGATGGTGATTGTTTGAGTAAAAGAGAAGATATGTAATGATGGTAAAAATTTGGAAGAAGAAAAAGTGAGCAAGTGGGGATGGGTGGACGGTTCACGCAAGGGTAGATATAGGTGTAGGTTTTAGGGTTAACAAGTGGAGGTGTAATATGGTAAGTGTTATTAATTAGGAATAGGAAAGTGATAAGTATGGAAATTTATGATGATAAGACATGAATTAGGAAATTAGTTTGATATAGGAAAGATATGAGCCGTGTATTTGTGAGCTTTTTTGTGAGATTTTATGATTTGGAAAGATAAAAGATATGGTGTGTTTGTTTATTGTGATAAGAATAAGTTTGTACATCAATTAAATTCTAAATAGCAAATAGAATCTTATGATAAAAAATATTTCTATAAACAAAATTATTCATGCAACGCAATATACGGACACAGTCATACAATCTTAACTTAACTAGTCAATCATAAAAAGATTAAACACATATAGAAGCTTAGGTACCACTGATTAAACCAATTTCCAACCGTAAAGTCTCAAATCGTTCTCTAGCTAATGATTTTGTCAAAATGTCTGCCCATTGTTTTTCAGTACTACAAAATTCAAGTTTTATATTCCCTTTCTCAACATGGTCTCGTATAAAATGGTGTCTAATTTCAATATGTTTGGTACGTGAATGTTGTGCGGGATTTTTAGAAATTATTATCGCACTAGTATTATCACACAAAATAGGAATACATCCTACATCAACATCATAATCACGTAATTGTTGCTTAAGCCATAAAAGTTGAGTACATACCATCTGCATGACAATATATTCGGCTTCAGTTGAGAGAGCAACCGAATTTTGTTTCTTCGAACCCCACGTGATGATACATGGTTCGACAAATGTGGCGACACCTGACGTACT
The DNA here is from genome assembly GCF_048544455.1 of Silene latifolia. Taxonomy (NCBI): domain Eukaryota; kingdom Viridiplantae; phylum Streptophyta; class Magnoliopsida; order Caryophyllales; family Caryophyllaceae; genus Silene; species Silene latifolia. The sequence goes on from NC_133529.1 coordinate 77,350,905, forward strand.
TTTTCTGTCTAGAGAACATCCTGCGTAGTCGGCATCTGAATAACCGACTAGATCAAAATTGCACTCCATTGGATACCATAGGTATAAGTTGGCCATTCCAATTAAGTAACGTAAAATTCGTTTTACGGCCGTCATATGCGATTCTTTGGGAGACGATTGATATCTCGCACAAACACATACGCTAAACATGATATCGGGTCTACTTGCGGTCAAATATAACAATGACCCAATCATCCCACGGTAAGTAGTTTCATCAACTGATTTACCGTCTTCATCCAATGTCAATTTCTTGTTCTCGACCATTGGAGTAGGCATAGCATGTGAATTTTCCATTCCAAATTTCCGAATCAACTCCTTGATATATTTCTGTTGATGGATCTTAATGCCTTCATCTGTTTGTTGTATTTGCAGACCTAAGAAGAATTTTAATTCTCCCATCATACTCATCTCGAACTCGGAAGTCATCAATTCAGAAAAATATTTACACAAGCTTCGGTTGGTCGATCCAAAGATGATATCATCGACGTATATTTGAACAACCAGAAGGTCAGAATCCTCAGTTTTTAGAAATAGGGTTTTGTTGACGGATCCTCTACTGAATCCACTGTCAAGTAGAAACTTAGATAATCGATCGTACCAAGCCCTAGGTGCTTGCTTTAATCCATATAGGGCTTTATCCAATTTGAACACGTGATCCTCAAATTTGATATTCTTAAAACCAGGGGGTTGTTCAACGAAGACTTCCTCTTGTAAATATCCATTCAAGAATGTCGTCTTGACGTCCATCTGGAAGAGCTTCATTCCCTTGTGTGCGGCGAATGCTATCAGAAGTCTAATAGCTTCAAGACGAGCAACAGGTGCGAAAGTCTCGTCATAATCTATTCCTTCTTGTTGATTATATCCTTGGACCACCAATCTTGCTTTATTTCTGACAATGACTCCGGCATCGTCTAATTTGTTCCTGAAGACCCACCGAGTTTCAATGACTGTACGATCTTTTGGTCTAGGAACTAAATGCCAAACCTTGTTTCTTTCGAACTGTTGTAGCTCTTCTTGCATAGCTTTAATCCAATCTGATTCAGCAAGAGCTTCATTGATGTTCTTTGGTTCGATCATGGATAGGAAAGAGTAGAAAGAGCAGAAGATGTTCAAGGAACGTCTTGTTTGAACACCCTTCTTAATATTCCCAAGAATATTGTCCATGGGGTGTGAATTCTTGTATTTCCACTTCGTTGAAGTGCTTCGTTCACCATCGTTATTTGAGCTTGTCCCGACTTCATTTGGTTAGGAATTAGAGGAAGTTCCCCCTGAATCCAATTCGGGTGTTGTGTTTGAGTCGATTATAACCTCGGACTCTACACCTTGATTTGGATTCAATGTTACAGTAACATTATCTATAACATTGGTTTGGGAGTTCTTATTTTGAGTCGATGTTATAGTATCATCAACTATAACTTTGTCCTTCTCCTTTTTGTCTTTTGAGGAACGATCAAGTTCATCGTTTATTCCCTCAATCTCATTATCCTCTAATTCCAAATTCGGGGGATCGTCTCTTGAGAGACGAAAGTCGGGCTCATCCAAGTCTACTTCCTCATCCTGTAATGGCTTATCGAACACGTTATCCTCATCAAAAATAACGTGTATACTTTCTTCAATACAAAGAGTCCTTTTATTGAAGACCTTATAAGCCTTGCTATGATCTGAGTATCCTATGAAAATCGCCTCATCACTCCTAGGGTCGAATTTACTTAAACGGTTTTTACCGTTATTATGTACAAACATTTACTCCCGAAACAACGAAGATGGGAGATATTAGGTTTTCGACCTCTAAGGAGTTCGTAGGGGGTTTTCTTAAGGATAGGTCGGATCATAGCACGATTATGGATGTAGCAAGAAGTACTAATGGCTTCAGCCCAAAAGTTACGAGGTAAACCACTACACAAGAGCATTGTACGTGCCATATCTTCTAAGGTTCTATTCATACGTTCAACGACACCGTTTTGTTGAGGAGTTCTTGGTGCAGAAAAGTTATGCCCTACACCATTAACTCGACAGTATTCTATAAAAGTTTGGTTATCAAATTCGGTGCCATGATCCGTACGAATAGATACTAGATTAGTCTTATATTTGTTTTGAACACGTTTCATAAGACAATCAAATTCATCAAACGTTTCGTCTTTTGAATGAAGAAAGATAGGCCATACATACCTTGAGTAGTCGTCTACAAGAACAAAGACGTACCTGGATCCTCCTCTACTTCTTACCTTCATAGGGCCACATAAATCCATATGTACCACTTCCAAGGCTTGATTAGTGCTCACTACTCTTTTAGGTTTAAACGATGATCTTACTTGTTTACACCTTGCACACGTGTCACACATCTTTTCTTGGTCGAACTTGATCTTAGGCAACCCTTCAACCAAGTCCCACTTCTTGAGCTTGTTCAAGGTTAGTGAGCTAATGTGACCAAAATGTTTATGCCATAAACAAGGATCATCTAATATAACTTTCATGCACGAAAAAGAGTTAGTAGGCACAGCATTTAAATCCACCATGTAAACGTTCCTTTTTCTGTGACCTTCAAGAATAACATTGCTAGTTCCTTCTATAATAATGCGACAACTATCAGTATGAAAAACTACTTTGTTACCTTTGTCGCATAGTTGAGATATGCTTAGCAAGTTGTGTTTTAGACCATCCACGAGATAAACATCACTGATTGCGTGAGCCTTAGAAATTCCAATTTTGCCAACGTCAATAACCTTTCCCTTTTTGTTATCCCCGAACGTCACTTTTCCTCCATTGAAGGGCTTGAGTGAAAGAAATAGATTCTTATCTCCGGTCATGTGTCTTGAACATCCACTGTCAAGATACCATTGATTGTTTTCTTTCACTACTTCCTGCAAAAGGATTAGATACAGTTTTTAGGTACCCAAGCTAAGTTGGGTCCCTTATGATTAGTTACTCTAAATACTAAATCCTTTCGAACCCAAACACGTCTAATGACCGTCTTTCTAACCTTAAGTTTGTTTGGCTTGGGAGGAGTTCTAGGGTTAGGGTTTTCTCTAGGTCTCGGAACTTCTCTAGGTCTCGGAACTTCTCTAGGTCTCGGAACTTCTCTAGGTCTCGGAACTTCTCTAGGTCTCTCTTGACTATTTGCCTTGTGAATAGGTTTACTGGGTTGAGATCTACAAGGGCTTTGTGAGGTGCTAGGTTTCTTAGAGTAGTCAAAGGCCATGTCATAGAACCAACGAAATTTATTGTTCTTTTCTTCGTTAGGTTCGTTAGTGGGGGTTTCCTTATCCTCGACAACTGTGTCAATAGTTTTAGCATGTTCGGCATTCTTTCGTAAGTCATGAGCCTTTTTGACACAATTGATTTGGATGTGACCCGTATGACCACAGTAATTGCAAATCAAGTATTCCGGAAGATCAGCATACTTCCTCTTTCTAAAGTCAAAATCTAAAGGTGTTGATTTGCATTTAGAGTGATCTCTACGGCTGTAGCACTCATGTCCTAACCCCATCTTCATATTATTATCAGACTGTTCGGTTAGGAAGTTTAGGACTTTCGTGCTACCTTCCCACTTGTCATGTACCTTTCTAGCGTGTAAGAGAAGGTCTTTTAGGGTTTTGACTTCCTCTTGACATTTCGTGTGATCTACATCATTGTCCTTTTTAAAGTTATCACGAAAGTCTTGGAATCGTTTGTTAAGAATAAACACAACATCGGTGTGTTGTTTCTTAATGTGATGATCATGTCGGTTTTAGATTCCTTTAATTGCTTTGAAAGGGAATCTATCTCTTTCTTTTGGTTTAAGATCACAGCTTCATTAGATGTGACCTTTGCTTCCAAAAGTTCTCTGACTTTTCTAAGTTCTAAAGTTATAGCTTCATTAGCTATAACTTTGGCTTGAAGGTGCTTTATATTGAGCTTTAGGTCAGAAGTTATAGCTTCATTAGCTATAACTTTGGACTCTAATTCCTTCTTTTCAGCCACAGTAGAATCTAATGTTGTAGCTTTCTCTGCTATAACTTTAGACTTCAACTTCTTAGCTTTAGTCTTGAGAATATGATTCTCTTCCGCAATTTCGAGAATCTGTTCCTTTAGATCTTTTAATTCCAAATCCTGTTTGTGACACTTATCAAGAGATTGTTCAAAGAATTGAATTAAAGCACTTTTAGACAATTTCCTAACACGTTTTTAAGCTCAAGATAACTTACCTCTTCATCGTCATCCTCGTCTGATTCTCCAAGAAAGCAGTAGTTTGAGTGAGAATTTGTGCTTTCATCGTCACTGTTGGAGATTAGGTCAAGACTAACACTGCTGAGACAAAGGTTTGCTACTTCGTCGTCTTCAGATTCCTCGTCATCTTCTAAATCAAGGTCTCCCCAACACGAAGCCATCATAACTTGCTTGAATTCTCTCTTTGTCTTCTCACGCTTCGTCTTGTCCTTTATCTTCTCCCATGTTGGACAATCTTTGATCATATGACCAGATTCTCCACACTTAAAGCAACCTCTATTAGCGAAGGATGACTTTGAGTCATTAACCTTTTTGTTGAATGACTTGTTGTTGTTGTTGTTGTAAGATGATTTTGTTTGTTTATTTCGAAATATTTTATTTTTGAAACGTCGTGCAAACAAAACGGTTTCATCCTCTAATTCAGAGTCTACTTCTTCGCTCGCTAAGGCCATACTCTTATTACGACTTGGTTCAGCGTCATCTTTGTTATAAGAGTAATTTCATGGGCCATGAGAGCACCAATGAGTTCTTGATAGGATAGAGTCTCAAGATCTCGTGATTCCTCCATTGCAGTGACCTTAGCACGCCACTTCTTAGTAAGGCTCCTAAGAACCTTTCTAGCAATGTCCTCGGTACTAAATTTCCTACCTAGATTTTTAGTTCGTTTATAATGCTTGAAAACCTTGCGGACATGCTATCTAAGGACTCATTAGGCTCCATAATGAATAGCTCATATTTTTGCATAAGCAAGTCAATTCGGTGCTTCCTAACAATGGAAGTACCTTCATAAGCTAATTCGAGCCCGTCCCATATCTCCTTGGCCGTGGAACAAGAAGAGAACCGATCAAACTCAGTGGAAGTCATTCCGTTTTGCAAAAGACTTATTTGCTGAGTTTTCTCGGCCTTCTTGTAGTCGGCCTCGACATAGTCCTCTTCTTTCTTCTCATAGGTAGTGCCTTCCTCGGATGCCACAAGAATTTTGTGTGGTCCGTTTTGAATAATCCTCCAAAGACTCCCAATCGTGTCCTTTCACATAGTGAGTCATCATGTTTTTCCACAATCCGTAATTCTTCCCATCAAAGACGGGACACTTGAGATATTTGGAATCCATTTATCACGTGATAGGCGGCGGAATATAAAACAAGAAGATAAATGAAAAACAAGATAGATCAGCCTCTTTGCGGTTAGGCAATCAAGAGCACGAGGCTCAGATACCAATTGAAGAGTCTATTGATCCAAAATACTCAAGAGGGGGGTGAATTGAGGATTTAAAACTTTTGAAAGCTTTTTCGATTGTGCGTATGTAATTGATTATTTAAAGTTTATTGATTAAACTTTAACTAATCAACTAATGATTGTAAGCAAAGTGAACGAAAGAACAAAACAAGAAGAGACACACGGATTTTTGAAGTGGTTCAGTTTCACAAGTCGAAACCTACGTCCACTATTCTCGATTAATAAATTTAGTACCTTTCTACGGATTACAAATTTACTAACCCAACTCGTACAACTAACTCTAGTTTTAACTCAATGAGTACCGTTAAATACTCGAGTGACTAACTTACGCTAATAAGAAAGCACTAATGATTCTAACAAAGGTTCACGTTAATGAACAAGTTAAGAAATCAACTAAGCACTATTATCTTATAACGATAAATGAAGAACAAGTATGCGAGTTTTGTAACACACGACCTTTCAAAGCGCAAATCGGTTTTCGTTAAAAACACACGGTTTGCTCTTTAAAATATGAAAACAATTTTTATGCTTAAGGTCTCTATTTTAGATGTCGTAAATAGCAAAGTATTTATAGGCAAGGAAGATGTAGGCTACACGGTTTCTACAAGAACCCTAATAGCCAAAATAATAAGATATAATTACAAATTATATCTTCTTATTATCTCTTTCCTAAAAGCCATAAAAGATAATAAGGAATATTCTAAAAGATAGAATATAATCTTTCCAAATATTATCTTTACTATAAATTCTAAGATTATGATAAGATTTCCTAAAACAAGAATATCTTTTACCATAAACAAATATATTAAGTAAGATATAAGATATGTAAAGATTTTATTATAGAATAAAATCTTTACCTAATATCTCATAGGCAACACGCATAACACGGCTCATAAGCTCGTGAATCATGCAAACCCTAATCTTAATATATAATTAGAATTTAGGTTTTAGGAGAGGCTATATGGAAACCCTAATTGATAGTAAAGTCCAACTCATAAGTTGACCCAATAACCATCAATTAACGCTAACCATAAAACCGGACTCCTCACTAAACCGGGCTTTATAATATAAATACTTTTATTAAAACAAATAAAATAAACTTCAAGAAATTGTAAAACAATTTTCGAACCATTTAAAAGTCGTGTATGAAAACTCAGCATTTCAATGTTATAGTAGAAGAGCTATAACATTGAGCTCTTTTACTAGTAATGTTATAGCTGCAAAGCTATAACTTTACTAATTAAGAAACTCATTCTTTGATTATCATTACGAGATAATCACCTATACTATTCTAATCTTCAAGAAGATCTTCGAGTATAAGCTACATCATCATCCAAGCTTGATTATTCCTTAGACAAACTCCGTCTTCACATAATACTTGAATGAATCTTAGAATTGTTTGATCTTGAATGAAAGCTTGAACTTCTCATGTAATCGTCACAATCCTCTTTGTTGCTCGTAATAAGTTAATGCTAAAACACTTAACAAACGATTACACGCAACAAGTATATGAAATATAAAACACCTTGACATCATCAAAACATAAACATATAAGCTATATGGTCCAACAACCCCTGTTTTTCTTCCTTGTTTTCTCTACTTTATTTCTCTTCCTTACTCTCATTAGTTTAGAATCAATCATTTAAAACTCCCCAATTTGGTTACCGAGACGAACTTAGACAAAGCTGACATCTTCCCATCTCCCTGTGGAGATCGACCCGACTTCCCTAGCTATATTAGTTAGAGCCAGTTGGTATTTTTGACAGGTATACGACTGACGTGTCATTGCATGTAGTTAGTTGCATTCATGCATAACCACTAATGACCAAACCTATTCCTTTCTACACTAAAAATAGTGCTTAAATCGGTTTGAGGAGGTTTGATCATAGGTGACCTAAGCATACATCATCTAGTATAGTGTAGATTGCATTCATTTGTTATATATGTCATATAGAATTGCATTTAGTTAGAACATGCATTCATTCATATCATATCATTTTATTTGTACTTCATTTCCATAAAATCAAAAATCCAAAAACATGTATTTATTATTCATTCCTACTCCTACATGTACATTGAGGACAATGTCCAAAATAAAGTGGGGGATGGGAATTTATATTCCAAAATACAAAAAAAAAAATTGAAAATTTTCGAAAAATCCCAAAAATATGTTCTTTAATTTCATAAAAACAAAATTCATAAAAATTTTAAAATTTCAAAAACCAAAAACATGTTCTTTAATTTAGTAGTGTAGAATTGTATATACTTGTGTTTTTGTTCTCTTCTCACATAGATACAACACTACATTTGAGGCATTGTCAAGGGAATGTGAAAACCGCTTGGTATGATCGCTCTAATCTCTATTTCCCTTCCATTTCTTTTCGTTATTCGTATGAGGAGGATGGGCTTACATGTCAAGGAGGATGTAGTGTATTTTGTTGCGGTTTGTGTACCTATGTGTTATTAGGAGTTGCATTTAGTTTATGTGGCATAATAGTTGATAGAAGCATATGCATTAGGATTGTATATATGCTAGTTGCATCATGACATGTAGTTGCATTTTAGGAAAAAATTTGTGAAAATGTCTAGTCGGGAAGCTTGGCAAGTGTATATAGTCCCTTGTAGATAATTTTTTTCCTTGAGACTTTGTTTGCTAGAATACCCTCAAGACACCCTAGGATGTGTCATACTAGTATCTTTTGACCCATGGCTAAGGCCTAGTCAAGAGTACCTTGTGGTGTGATAACTCCTTGGCTACCATTTATTCCAAGGTGACCATTGAAACCATGCAACCGTTCTTTCACTTCTATCATCATATTTTGTCAAACAAAAAGGCAATGGGCACAAAAATCATCAAATTGAGTTCAAGTACAAACCAAAATCAAAAAAGTTTGCAAAATTTGCATCAATGAAAAGAGGAGCAAAAATATACTTCTATGCTTTAATAAAAGTACCCTTGCTACAAAATGGGGTTACTTTGAAAAATGTTCAAAAATGTAAAAATCAAAAAATTGCCAAGTATCAAAATGCCAAACATAAAAGAATGGCAAGAAATATCTTTCAATGACAAATGCCACAAGAAATTGGGGGGAAAAACAAATCAAAAGCAAACTACCTTTGTGTCAAAGCATATCGATCCCTTTTATCCATTGATCTCATTTTTGTTGCATGGTGGACAGGGGACGACCCTTCTTCTTCTCTAGGCAAGAGGGGCATTCCGCGATCCTACAGTGTTTCTAACACTATAAGGAGACTACTCTTGACAAAAGCATTTAGCGATTGAGGATAAAAGTACCCTAGTTTGATGACACGTCTGTCGCGTACCTGTCAAAAATAAAACCTAACGGTCTCAACTAAAAATGTAGTAGAGGCAGTCGAGTATCGAATCCACAGGGAGGAACGCAACTACAGCTATCTATTTCTAATTCTATGGTCACAATTGGGATTGATTAAATTTTGGTTCTAAACTACGGAGAAAAAGGAAGAGAAAATAAAGAGAAGAACAGATAAGCAGGAAAACAATTTAAAACTATCAATGAGAGGGGGACATGTCGGGAACTCGGTTCACTACGGTAGTTCAACAACTTAGCAGTAAATGATTCAGACGAACTAATGCGAGACGGATATTAGAAGGCCCTTTCGGTCCACTTCCCACCCTAAAGTACCACTAACTTAACTTTCGTCCTCATTAGGGTAGTCTACTGTTTATAGCAGGCCTATTTAGTCCAATCTTTCGATCCAGGATTAATTGTAGCCAGATTAATGGGTGACATAGAAGCGTGCACTCAACTAGGTCGATAATTACAGTTATATTGCTATAGTGACAGAGTCTCTTATGTCAATTCGTCTAATTCATTCACTACGTCGTCATTATCCTACCGCAGATCCCCTAATCCCAACATGAAGGGGTTTAGCTACTCATATTCATAACTAATCTAACAGCAGATAATTTCCCAGCAGATATCATAACGAAATAATAGTAAAATACAATAATAGAAATTAGGGCAAGAAGAATAAAAACAATAACAAGAATTAAAAACAGCAGAAGGTTAATTATTATTGAAAGAAGAGAAGAATTACAATCCAAGCAATTTCCGGCGTAAAGAGCACGAAATCCGATGAAGCAATCCGAAAACGGAAGTAACAGTCGAAGGGGAAGAGTAACGTAGGAAAAGTAGCAGTAATTCTAATGTGAATGATAGTAAAAAAGGATAGTAAAGGGGATGACTAATAACCTAGTAAAGCATAGGTTAAATAGCCAAAACCCCTAAGTATCTATGCGGAAAAATTAAAACACGGACTAATTAAAGCCCACGCCTGTGAAATCCTCTCGATCGAGTAGATTAGACTACTCGATCGACCATCAGCTCAACAGAAACTCCTCGATCGACCTTCAGGGTACTCGATCGAGGACTTGGTCATGTGTGGATCACTCGATCGAGTAAGCAGTAGCTCGATCGAGTCTTGGGGAGCTTAGGAACCAGTCGATCGACCACCAATCAGCTCGATAGACCACTTGGGTCTTCAATTCAGCTCACGTCTTCACCCAAATGCCTCGTAAAGCGTGCAACGACACTTCTAAGTGCAACATCTCACTCCGGGACAATCCCGTCTCCTCTAAATGCATGCAAAAAGGACAAAAAGAGGTATGGTTCCGCTACTTCCGCGATCATTCCTACAAAAAGGACAAAATACACCAAAGTAGCCAATTCGGGGCAAAATACTATAAAAACAGTATATAAATGCATAGAAATACGTGCTGAAATAGGCCAAAAAGACTATACATTAGGCACGTATCAAATCTCCCCAAACCAAACCTTTACTCGCCCTCGAGTAAACTCAAAACTAAACTAATGGAACGGAAATGATAACTCAGAGCTAGCTTAACTTGTCTACTTGAACCACTTTAATGCAACAGAAATCAACAGTTAAAGCTAGGCAGTCAATACGCAAACGAATTATGAGCTGTTCAGAAATAAAGCTGACCTATCGACCTTGCAAGACCAACAAAACCGGACTCTCACGTGGTCACTCTTCTCTCATGAAGCAAAGGGCAAATGTTATATGTAAAAGAGAGAAGAAAAGACAGTCACTCGCCTAACTGCGACCTACATAGCATGCATGCAACAAAAATGAAAGACAATTCAAGTACTAATGCACACACTCCAACCAATAATGTCCGTCACAGCCGAGGGTTTGCAAATAATATGGGAATAGTGAGGTTCAGGTGAGAAAAGGCAAAACAAGTTATGGAAATGTGGAGGTAAAAGCGTCAAGCTAGTTCCTAACAGGACCATAATAAACCATCCGGATCTCAAACTGACTGAAAGACTAACACAGGTGCCCTTCACTTGGCACAAAACTCACTAGACTCAAAGCACAATCTCCTCAAAAAGATATGAATAAAAGTGGAGGAGCTAGACGGTCACAAAGTTCCCTTTTTAAAACACCATCTGAGACAACTAATTGAAACAACCAACCCTCTTGTCGATTGTACGTCTTCAAACATCTTCTCAACTCTGACAAGAGGGTCCAACTTTTCTTTTTTCACAACTTTGTCTTTCTTTTTGTACGTGAATCTCATCATTTTTTTCATTTTCTTTTCTTTTTTTTCTTCTTCTTTTCTTTCACGTTTCTCTGTTTCTTTTTTCAATACTTTTTTTTTCTTTTCCTCCTTTCTTAACACAAACACCAACTCCAAACAGGAATTACGGACCAAACTGCAATGGAAACATACCACAAGAGGACAAACTAACTAGCTTGACTAGGCAGGCTTAGTTTGGGATGTAGCTAATGGGTCAAAAAGGCAAGTTTTGGTCAATGTGGAGCTAAATGGGTGTAAGATGTAGAGAAAGGGGAATTTGCAAGACCCTCCCTGCATGTGACACCAACCGCAGACCCGAATATGTGCATTTGACGAGAAATTGAATGTCATAAATGTGCAAACGAGACAAACATGCTATGCAAGGAGTACTACTCTCAAAATTCCTAATGAACTGGTCATGAATGTCACCAGTTATAGCTCTAAAACTCAGAATTTTTAAGTAGTTTGCCAGTTTATTAGGTCAAGTCTAAACAGTCAGCTATTATTTGAACAGAAATTCGTAGATTATGCGTATGACAAAGCTAAAAACCATCAATAAAGTGCAAGGCTCAAGTAATATGACAAGCTATAGTGCAATTTCATCACGGGAATCTACCGTTCCGACTCAACCTAAATGCAAAAATAAACGTGAAATTTTTTTGAATTTTAACATTTTCTAAATTTTTTTTGGATTTTTTGATTTTTGGAAAATAAACAACAAATGCAAACTAAAAAAAATTAAACGTGAATGCAAAACAAATGCAGATGCAGACTCAAAGGATGCAATACCCTCCCCAAACCAAAACGGACAACGCCCTCGTTGTCCTCCAGCATACACCAGCAGAAAAATGGGGGATGGGAGTATACAACCAATAAAAATAAAATAAAGGAGACGAAAAAGGAAAAGAGTAAGAGAACATACAAAACACGAACTTCCCCAAACCAGCCAGAAAACTGGGGAAGTGAGTAGACCAGTAGCTACTCGTCGTCGGCACCGCCGTCTCTCAGGTACTCCGACTCAACAAAACGGTCTCCCCAAACCAGCAACAAACAAGGGGGGACTCAGTCGTCATCTCCAGCCTGCTCCTCCGGGTTGGGTACGAACGGAGGGTCCCTCGCCTCCTCTCTGGCAGCCCGGTGTGCGCTTTGCTCTCGCCCGCAACCGCACCTCTCGTGCTACCACTGTCTCCTCGGCTCCTCCTCCGAGTCGAAGAAAACGGAGGGTACCCGTCCCATTTGGGTATCGGTAGAAGGAAGGATGCGGCCACCCCTCTGGAATCGGTCGCCGGGCTCGGATGTGGAACTCGTAGAGCGGAAACACAGCTAAAGCCATATCCCGTCTCATCTCAGTAATGTACCTGCACATATCCGAAAGCACGGCATCACGACGCCCTTGGTCCATGACCTCGGGCGCCTCTAAGACAGGAGGGCAGATAAAATTGGCCGGAAAGGCCGGACCAGAAGGAGGTGGAGTGAGTGAAGGTGGTGGTGTAGGCTGAGTGGGTGTAGGCTGAGGCGTGGGGGTCAGTCCGGCCTGGGCCTGAGTCTGAGCCTGAGAGCTAGAAGATGCTCCGGCTTCCCGCTTCCTCTTCTTAGAGGAAGAAGGAGGGGTGAAGGTAAGGTGGTAGGTAGGTGGAGGTGGCCTCGCTCCCTCAGCAGCAGTAGGGAGCGGTGAAAGTGGCGGAAGGGTAGAGCACGGCAAGGTAATGACGACGTGGAACACGGATCTTCCACGTCCTCGCACTCCCCTTCGCCTTTGGGAACCGGTCAAGACTGACCATGGCATCCAGGTCAAGGAGAGCCATCTCATCGGGTGCGGTGAGTGAAGGGTCGGTGGGGTAAAGGTGGCGGGCGATCCTATTCACTAGCCCGCCGCGGACAGCTGCGGTCTTGACCGAGTCCCAATACCGTTCCAATGCCGAGCTACCGGATAGGCAATGTTTAGAACAAACGCGTACCGTAGTCAATGTTGAGGTACCCCGCGAGAATCGCTAGCTCGGTGTTGGTCACGTTATTGGGCTCGGGCGCCCAAAATGGTCTCTCCTAACGACGCAAGTAATAACGGGGCGCAGGTAAGTGAACGTGGGCTCCCTTCCGTGTCTGGAAGGGGGTGTGAGAGAGAGCAGCCCAAAGTGGCTGAAGGAGGTCTCGAGGTGGGGCGGTGGGACCGTCACTGACTAAACCTAAAACTTGCCCAAACTTGGGCAAAGTCCAGCGGTGTGACTCGTTGCGGAGTCGAAAGTGAATGCAAGAGCTGGAGTGGTCAGCATCATAAGAGTCGGTGTCAAAGGAATAGGAGCTAAAGAACTCGTACGTAAGGGTACGAATGGTAGCCTCCTGCATGGTGATCAGACCCGACATACCCGTCCCGTTCAACAAACTACAGACCTCCTCGTAAATGCCTAAGGTCTCTAGGTCAGTCCGCGCAAGGAAACGGGTGGAGGAGAGGGGGCAACGAAGTAAGGAGGCTAACCGTTTCCGGTGAGCCTCTGAAGTGAAATGTACCGTGGGCATCTTCGGTAGAGGTGTGAGATCGCCCTCTCTCGTAACAACAGCCGCTGAAGGGCTGGAAGTGATGGCTAACTGGCTAGCCTGCTGGTGTGGTCTCGGTGGCAGCATACCAGGCTGCTGGAAACGAGGAATGCGTCCGCAGTCCAGCAAGAAGAAGGGCCCGGTAGGAGTGGTGGCTGGTGTAGCCTGAACCGAGCTCCCGGCTGAGCTAGCCGCGGAGTAAACTGTCCCTGCAGCTGAGACAAGTAGGACAGGTGCTGCAGTGGTGACCAAGGCGGAGCTAGTGGTAGCAGCAGGGACCACAGACTCGCTCACTGACGAGCTGGAGGACGTACTAGTGGAAGGCACAGAACTCGCGTCCATCCTGCAAGATATCAAAGGGCACGAATAAGAAAGGATGCTGCTAACCGTGGCTAAAACAACCGCTAACCAACATGTGACAGCAAAAGGAATGGCCCTATTAGTCGAAAAATTCGACTTCCAGAATGCAAAACCCAACAATTCCTCAAACCTCGAATTACAGCATGTGAGTGGTGATAAAGTGACAAAATATGACCGCTAAGAAAGACCGAAATCGCAAGGAACAAAGATGCGGCAACATACAGTCTACTAGCAAGCGAAAAGCACTCACGGAACAAAAGTCCCAGTTATTCACAGCGTATACGGGCGTTAGGGGACGGCAACAGCAGTTAACAACAGCAGTAAGTAGGCATGGACTGAAGTTAAGTAAGCAAGGCAACATAGAGGCCGTCTAATAGTCGAAACACTCGACTTACAGGAACCCTAATCGCGGAATTTGCGCAAAATTCGAGTTAAACATGTAGACATAGCGAGGAATTGCGAAAAGATCATCAACAAGCAAATTAAGGGCATATAAACACAATCAAATCGAAACAATTCGACTAGACATGGGATTTTCGAGCCCTAATTCAAAATCACCTCAAAAATTCGAATTAAATCAAGAGAAATTGCAAAGAGTGTGATAGAAACACTTACTTGATGATGATTATCCTAAAACAAGCAATTAAACTTCAAAAACAAGCAAGCAAGGCGGATTTTTAATCGAAAACCCGCGGAACCCTAATCCCTCTTAAAAACCGTGAAAACGAACACAAAATAAGGGGAAAACAAGGGGCTATTGAAGAATTAAGTGCTAGTGATAGAATGTTGGTGATGGATTTGATAATTTTGGGCAAAAATTGGGGATTTGGGGGAAAATCAATCGCAATTAAGGGAGAGGTTAGACGGAAGTTAGGGATAAATGAAATAGAATTAGAAAAGTAAAGAGTTTTAAGAAAGAAAACTCCCGTTTACTGTTCACTTCACTCGATCGAGTGATTTTAAGTCACTCGATCGAGGACTTTTTCATGTCCCTCTGCTCGATCGAATAAGGGACCTCTCGATCGACCATTCCTCTGTGGCCTTTCTTCGATCGAGTAACCAGCAAGCTCGATCGAACCAACTTCACTCGATCGAGTACAAAAAAGTACTCGATCGAGGACTTCCTCGTGTAGGCTTCTTTGAATTTCCGTCTTTTCTCCTTGATTTGCGTGCATCTTCCCCAAACCTGCGTAAAACATATCCAAACATATCCCAAAATACCAAAAGCACAGTCTATATTCTCAGTCTAAGCTATAGAAATGTCTAAACTAATTGTCCTAATTAAAAACGTAATAAAAGAAATTCAAAAGAAATTTAACCAAATGTCTATTACACTTTGTTACACGGGGCATTTCCCCGTTTAATTCCCATTAGCTTTCAGTAGCCCCTTCGTGGGCTTCTGACTGGAGGACGTCACTTCAGCGATACTGACCGTCCTCTTTGATTTCCAGGAACTTGAATTACTGTTTGCAAGAGGAGGAGGAACATAGTTCCAATCTATGTAGGTGCGAACTGTCTTCGTCCTCGCCCCTCTGTCATCTTCCTTAGCATCCTTTGCTCCAGTTCGATTGATAATGGTTGTACCACGTCCTTTGACAACTCCTTTCTTGCCTTCATCTGTACCTGCAGTAAGGAAAACAGACGGATTTTCCTCCTTTTTGCTCTCAGTATGAGGCGGAGGGTTAGCAATAACAGCAATATTCTCTAGATTTTCATCTGGAGTGTCAATAATAGGGTCGACAGAAGAGAGGGCATTGCAAGGCTGAGCTTGCATGGGAGCCCTCCGGAACTTGGACTGACGGAAAGTCAGCTCCTCATCCCCTACCTGAAATGTCAAAGTCTTCCCACTGACATCTATCACTGCACGGGCAGTGGACAAAAATGGTCTCCCTAAAATGATAGGGGTGTGCACATCTTCGGGGATATCTAGGACGACAAAATCGACGGGAATAAAGAACTTCCCGATCCTAACAGGTACGTCTTCCGCTACACCTAGTGGCCGTGATAAGCTACGGTCGGCCATCGGGACGAGTCATGTTGGTGCAACTCGTTTTGTCACACCAAGTCTCTTAGCTAGAGACAATGGTAAAACACTTACGCTAGCGCCTAAATCGCATAGCGCATTATCAATCAACTGCATACCTATGTGACAAGGGATCGAAAAACTACCCGGGTCTGATTGCTTAAGAGGTAGCTTATTTTGAGATAGGGCTGACCCCATCTCAGTCAAAGCCACGGTCTCATTATCATTAATGGTCCTCTTACGTGCTAAAATCTCTTTCATAAATTTCAAGTAAGAAGGTACCTTAGTCAGCAACTCAGTGAACGGCACGGAAACTTCCAAACTCTTCAAAAGCTCAACAAATTTGCTAAACTGTTGATTAATCTTGGTATTCTGCAGCCGCCTCGGGAAGGGAACCGTAATTGGAATCTCAAGTCCCTTGTTTCTTGCCTCCAAAGTGTCTTCCGGAGCAAGTTCAGTATCCTTTGGACGCTTCTTACCTCTCGAACGAGGCCTTTCTGGTGATTCCTCGCTTAAACGAGCATTAGCAGGCTCTCGAATAAGCTTCCCGTCAGTAATATCACTCGATCGAGCAATGTGTCCACTCGATCGAGCACTTTCTTCAACAACTTTAGTCGATCGAGCAACATGCTCACTCGATCGACCACCTTCAACTTCCAGTTCATTCGATCGAGCAGGAAGACTACTCGATCGACCAGATTCTTCACCATTTCCACTCGATCGACCACCTGATTTCAGTCGATCGAGTAACTGCTTTGTCGTGAGCCCCTTTTTCTTGACAGAACACTGTTCATCATCAGTTGCAGCTATTTCCAGGTCTGATTTCTTCATTTCTGGTCCCTCATAAGAAAGACCGCTTCTCAACTCTATCAAATGTACCGTCTCATTTGGGTTCTTGTCATTTTGAGTTGGCAAATGACCGGGCTTCCTCGAAGATTGATTTTCGGCCAGTTGAGCAACTTGAGTCTCAAGTGCCTTAAATGCCGTGTCCTTCTGTTGTAATTGCTTTGCAATGGACTGCATCATGGACTTTAACTCACCTATCTCACTCACCCCACTAGATGACGAAGCACCTTGGTTAGGAGGGTTGAAAGACGGAGGCTTCTGATAGCCTTGTTGCTTCTGGTGTGGAGGAATATAGGGCTGCTGCTGCTGATTTGGAGGAGCGGTGGGATTGAGTATGTTGTTCTGGTTACTCCACCTCAAATTGGGGTGGATATTCGGCTCGTAATGAGTATTGTTTTGCCTGTAGTGTTGAAAGGCAGCACATTGCTCATAAGGACTAGGACAATAATCAGCGACATGTCCATCTACCCCACATCTCGTACAGACGAAAGGACCGTCTGTCATAGCATTAACCTGGTACATCCCTGGCTTGAGAGCTCCCCCTAGTTCATACTTGTCGAACCTAGCAGTAAGGGCTTCTAATGCGGCTACTGAAGAGGATTCAGCAGCTCTTCTTTGGTTTCCCCTTGAATTCCCGTATTCAGCCCTATGAGTGGCTAAATCATCTATGATTTTCCAACCTTTCGTCGGCCCCAAGTTGTCAGAAAATCGACCGTTGGCTGCCGCATCTAATATAGCCCTCTGATCATCATATAAACCATTGTAAAAATGGTTACAAAGGCTCCACCTTTCGAAACCGTGAGGCGGTATGGTCCGCACCAGTTTCTTAAATCGAAGCCATGCCTCATGGAAATTCTCGTCAGGCCCTTGTTTGAAACTTGTTATCTGAGCTCTAATGGCGATGGTTCTCGAAGCAGAGAAATACTTCTTATAAAACGCCAATGCTAGCGAATTCCAATCTGTTATGCCATGAGCAGCTTTGTCTAAATCCCTGTACCACTCCCTCGCAGCATCGCGGAGTGAGAAGATGAACATAGTTTCTTTGATCCGATCGGTATCACGCCGGGGGAGGAGGTATGGAGCAGATAATCAATGAAAGTCTCCATATCCGAGCTGCGTCTTCGATTTGCAGCTCCCGAACCGATTTTTCTCGACCATATTGATGTATGCGAGGCTTAGGCTCGAACTTCCTAGCATCACCCGCAGATTCGAACCCTTTATAAAGATTGTCACTGTGGGCTCGGAGTGACTAGCGATGGTTGCTTCCTCAGCCATTTCGGGAAATTCTGGGAAAGTGATAGACTCAAGTGATGAATTGGAAACTGGAGAAGACGGTGGATTGTCTTCGAAAAGCTCGTTCTCGTAAAAGTTACCACGAGAACTAGGCTCTTCCTCTGCTTGTTGCTCTTGAAATAATCTCCTTTTTACGCGCAGAGATCTCTCAATCTCGGGATCAAAAGGTAGAAGTGGCCCACCTTGCGACCTGCGCATAAGAAGAAACTAAAGACAAGATATGAGAATAGTTTAAGGAACGATGTTCCTTAAACTAAAAGGAGAATTAAAAAAATAAACAGCTAGTAAATTGGACAATTGCCTCCCCGGCAACGGCGCCAAAATTTGACACGTCTGTCGCGTACCTGTCAAAAATAAAACCTAACGGTCTCAACTAAAAATGTAGTAGAGGCAGTCGAGTATCGAATCCACAGGGAGGAACGCAACTACAGCTATCTATTTCTAATTCTATGGTCACAATTGGGATTGATTAAATTTTGGTTCTAAACTACGGAGAAAAAGGAAGAGAAAATAAAGAGAAGAACAGATAAGCAGGAAAACAATTTAAAACTATCAATGAGAGGGGGACATGTCGGGAACTCGGTTCACTACGGTAGTTCAACAACTTAGCAGTAAATGATTCGAGATTTAACTAATGCGAGACGGATATTAGAAGGCCCTTTCGGTCCACTTCCCACCCTAAAGTACCACTAACTTAACTTTCGTCCTCATTAGGGTAGTCTCTTGTTTATAGCAGGCCTATTTAGTCCAATCTTTCGATCCAGGATTAATTGTAGCAGATTAATGGGTGACATAGAAGCGTGCACTCAACTAGGTCGATAATTACAGTTATATTGCTATAGTGACAGAGTCTCTTATGTCAATTCGTCTAATTCATTCACTACGTCGTCATTATCCTACCGCAGATCCCCTAATCCCAACATGAAGGGGTTTAGCTACTCATATTCATAACTAATCTAACAATGAGATAATTTCAAAGAGATATCATAACGAAATAATAGTAAAATACAATAATAGAAATTAGGGCAAGAAGAATAAAAACAATAACAAGAATTAAAAACAGCAGAAGGTTAATTATTATTGAAAGAAGAGAAGAATTACAATCCAAGCAATTTCCGGCGTAAAGAGCACGAAATCCGATGAAGCAATCCGAAAACGGAAGTAACAGTCGAAGGGGAAGAGTAACGTAGGAAAAGTAGCAGTAATTCTAATGTGAATGATAGTAAAAAAGGATAGTAAAGGGGATGACTAATAACCTAGTAAAGCATAGGTTAAATAGCCAAAACCCCTAAGTATCTATGCGGAAAAATTAAAACACGGACTAATTAAAGCCCACGCCTGTGAAATCCTCTCGATCGAGTAGATTAGACTACTCGATCGACCATCAGCTCAACAGAAACTCCTCGATCGACCTTCAGGGTACTCGATCGAGGACTTGGTCATGTGTGGATCACTCGATCGAGTAAGCAGTAGCTCGATCGAGTCTTGGGGAGCTTAGGAACCAGTCGATCGACCACCAATCAGCTCGATAGACCACTTGGGTCTTCAATTCAGCTCACGTCTTCACCCAAATGCCTCGTAAAGCGTGCAACGACACTTCTAAGTGCAACATCTCACTCTGGGATAATCCCGTCTCCTCTAAATGCATGCAAAAAGGACAAAAAGAGGTATGGTTCCGCTACTTCCGCGATCATTCCTACAAAAAGGACAAAATACACCAAAGTAGCCAATTCGGGGCAAAATACTATGAAAACAGTATATAAATGCATAGAAATACGTGCTGAAATAGGCCAAAAAGACTATACATTAGGCACGTATCATTTGACACAACTTGGAGGTGATTTGTTGGTATCCTTTTAGACTTAGTAGCTTGGAGAAATGATATCTACAATGGAGTATGTATCCTTAAATTGCTTCCCTTGTAGATGATTTCTGCCACTTAGATGAGGAAAGTGGCTATTCTTTTGTAGATGCATCCATTATTTGTTTTGTGTGCTTAACGCTTGGATGTATCGCCATTTTGGCAAGCCCCACCTTGCCTTGCAAGAAGGCATCTTACCTCACGGATGTCTTGTTGTGAGTTGAAGGGGCGGAGTGAGACCCGCTAATTGTCTCACATCGGCTATATTATTAGATTAGTATAAATAAAGGTCATAGTTTTAGTCACCTCTTTACTCAGGACGAGCAAAGGTTCGGTTTTGGGATGTTTGATGTGACTCATATTTACGCACATTTAGTCCCCTAACTAGCCTAGTTCCTATGCTTTTTTAGAGTGTATTAGGGTCGTTTCTTGTCTTTAGCTTCCTATTATGCATGTTCTATGAGGTTTGGTGTCCTTGGTAGGAGAGGAGCACTAACCTTGCCTAAACGGAGTAAAACGGAGCTAAATTGATAAACATATAATGACCAAGCACCAAAGAGGAGACCAATACTAAAGGTCTAAGTCAATAAAACAAGTATTTGGGCAATAACTAAGGACCCCCACGACCCATGAAGGATCCCCACGGATTGGAAGGGAGCCATTATAAGAGGAAATTGCTTGGAACCAAACCAAGAGTTGATTTTTTGGCTCAAAAACTATGATAGATAAAACGGCGTTTTACAATCCGAGCTCAAATAGACAAGCTGGCCTATGATCCGGGCATCCCAGACTCAGGGCGGGCGTCCCCAAGCTTAGGACGGGCGTCCCCAAGCCAGGACGAGCGGATTTTTAGGCAGTCAAGAATGGAGGAGGAACCCTGTCCCAGGATCCGGGCGTCCAGAGCTTAGGACGAGCGTCCCAGCCCAGGATCCCGGCGTCCCGAGTCCCAGCTCGAGCGGATCCCCTTACAGACCCGAGCATACTTCAAGCCAAGACGCGCGTGTCCCTGGGGAGTTGGTACTCAGGTCGTGCATGTCCCTCGGGATTTGCAAATTTTCAAGCTTCTCTTAGGGTCTTAATCGTCATTTAAGCCCTTAGTAACCCTAATTCTTGTACTTAATTTTTAGTATAAATACCCCATTGTACTACCTAGCTAAGAACCAAGTTTCCTTAGATTAAATCAATCTCTCTTAGATTAAACTAGGAGTAGATTAGAATAGATTATCCTTTAATCATTCCACAAAATTACACATTAATCTTTCCTTAATTATTGTTCAAGTTTATTATTGGGTAATTGAAGATTATTGGGTTATTATTGGAGAATTGACAACTCTTCATCAATCAATCAAGTTTTCTTCAATTATTCTTTCCTTTCCAATTGTTCATCTTATGTTTGGTATAATCTCTTTACTCTTTACTCTTTATTGTTTATTTCCTCACTCTTTAATCATGTTTATACTTGTTGTGATGATTGACACCATTGATAACATGTCTTCCATGATAATGAGTGAGTAGTTACTTAACTAGGATTAGTGGGGGATTAGGAGAGTCAATCATGGGATAGATTTATGCTTAATGAGTTCAAATGAATGCTTGCTTATTGTTCTTCAACTTATGCATATATCATGTTTGATGAAATGCTAAACTATGAAACCTTGCATTTATACATCTCTTATCTATTCAACAAGACTTGTAAGATATAAACCAACTCAAGCCTTGTTAGACCTTGCATATTGTTGAATAGGGAAAACCCAAGTCGACTTGTAGGTGTTGTAAAGTCTTAACCGACTCGGCTCCAAGACGTAAGTTTCCCTAAGAATTGGTTTATCATGCATGTAGTTTAATAGGAAGAATTAAGTCGACTTGTAGATGTTGTAAAGTCACAAATGACTCGGCTCCGGGACCCAAATCTTCTTATGAATTACAAGACATGAACTAACTCAATTCCAACAATAATAATTGTTTGCATCCACATAACTCATTTATGCTATCTTACCATGATTCCCTTATGATCCCATGACATCCTAGTATCTTTATTAATTGTTTACATCTCTTAATTTATTGCTTGTTTTACTTTACGTAATTTATTTTCGCAGTACGCATTTTACTCAGTTTAGTACTTTTTGCGCAAATTTTTCCATTATCATACCCCTGATTAAGACATCTCTAAACCTAATTCTTTCAATTCATAACCTTATAACCTCTCAAATTAATCAACGTTTTCAATTATAAATGATAATTTGCATGTGTAACATGTATTTGATTCGTTAATTAGGATTTAGGGTTATAAAAGTTAGATATAAGCGGTTGGGTAGTGGTATGGGTGGAGTATGGCGAAGCCAATGATGACATATAGGTCGTCGACCGCCGGCGCTCTTGGTAGTGTACGCCAGAAAGGGAGTGGTCGTAAGAGAGGGTGCGGTGGCCAAGGGAATGCGTATAGTGGATGAGACTCCAGTACTCCAGGAACAAACAAACTGTTGGTGTCCCCTATGTAATTTCCTCTAAATCAAGTGCAAAGAGTACGATGATGTATGACGGATTAACGGCTGAAATTCATAATCAAAAACACTCAAATTATACGCTATGATTATGTGAGAAATTTGTGATTTTATGATTTTTTTTTCCTTATGCAGTACGAGAGGAGAATAGAAAGAGGGAAATGGGAGGGGCAAAATGGTTACAAGTGTACTGTAATGAGTAAAATGTGTACTGCGAAAATCAGCACCCTTACTTTATTGCTTCTATTAGTTTAGACTCACCAACTCCAACCCAAATCAATTGTGACACTAGCGTAAATTGAGATAGATAGACTTAGAACCCAAAGCACATCATCCCGTGGATCGACCTCGACTTAACCACTAACTAGTTGTTTGTTGAGAAATATAAATGTGTTTGATTGGGCGTGTGACGATAACGTACCATCAGCAGGTGCAGGTGGTTAATGATGGTCTGAAGTCGAGTTGATGCTAGTGTTTGGTGGATGGAGGAGCAGTAGTTCAGGCGAGATGAGCAGGACAGTGGTGATGGAGGAGAGTGAAGTGTCGGGTTGCTTGATGTTGTTGATTGTTTGGGTGATGCGAATTGGTTGTTGTGGGAAGATCTCGGGAATGAAGGTGATGAAGATGAATGGTGATGTTGTTGGAGGGGTTTGTCAAAGTCAACCTTTGACTTTGTCATTTTATTACATGTGCTTCCTTCGACAACTTAAACCCGTCTCGCTATTCCGCTTCTCCTACATATCAAATTAATATATTAATAAAATAATACTAATATTATATAAAACCAACTAATTTCTAAATATAACTAATACGACTAATTATTATAAATTAGTAATTAAATGAGCTAATTAAAAAATTAAGCATGCAAAATCGACTCGGAATAAGGTAATAGAACGGGGCTAAATCGTTCTAAATTAGGACGATATCAGTAGGTCGAAAATACGTGTCATTTGTTGACTCGGGAAGTCGAGGTCTAGAATTTTAACGGAGAAAAGAGGGGCCGGACGCTCGTGTGCCTTCAAATGGTGGCATTTGAGGGGTATTTATAGGGGATTGTGTGCGTTTAGGGCGACGTGGCCACCTGGCTGCTTGAAGGGGCGCGAGCATGTCCGCGGGTATTCAAGTTATCTTGTCACTATCACGCATTTGGGTTTGTGGTTTGTTCTATCCTAGGTTTTGTAGGACATGATTATTGTACTTGACCATCAAGTATACCGTGTATACTTAGCATGGAAGGTTTGTGATGTTTGTTTTTTGTGTTTGACTTGTTTGACCCGTTGTTGGAGTCAGGATTTAAATTTTGAGCTGGTTTTTGGTCCGGTGTCGGTTTTGACTCTAGTTAGTGTCATTGTGACCCCGTCGTTGTGCATAAAACACTCCAGGTACTTTTGAAATATTTTGAAAATGTTTTGTTTTCTAAATCATTTTTATAGTTTTCCGACGCGTAGTTTATATAAACTGTCGATCAAACGAAGTGATTCCTAAGCATGTTGTAGTCCTATAATCATCGGGTGTTTATTAGGGACTCAACAGATACTGGGTATCTACAAGGCCAAATTGGTAAAAATAAAAAGTGAAGCTTTACTCCTACATTTTGCTTATTTAGGTGTCTCGATCATTTTTATACGTGTTCATTTAAGTATGTGCAATTGTGCAAGTTACCTTTACTGCTCATGTGTAGATTCCTTTTTATTTTATTTTATTTTTGTTTAAAAAATATACCCTCTATATATACCTTGGTTGGTGAGCCTAAAACAAATATAAAGAATTGATCGCGACTAGGGGTGATAACGAGAGTTGAGTACGATCTTAACCTTGCTCGGCTTGTGCTCATAAAAGAAAACTCGAGCTCACCGGAACTTGAATAAAGAGTTGCTTGCAAACTGAAACTCAAGCTCAAGTTGTGGATTCGTTGTATATAATTGTTGAATTTCTCCTTTTTTCAGTTGATATTTTTTTATAAATGGGATTCAAATGTTATATATAAAAGTGTTAGACAAATGAATGAAAATATTTGATACATAAAAAAAGATATAATTGTGATAAATATTTTTTATAAAATAAGGGCTCGATATTATCTATTCACATAAGTTTGAACCAACATTAACTCGGCTTGATTTGCTAGGTTCTCGAGCCGAGCCCGAGCTCGAATACGAGATGAGCTTTGATCGAGCTGTGACAGAGCCTCACTCGAGCTGCTCGCGAGCTATCTCCACCTTGGTTGATGTGCCTAAAAATATATGTAATACCACGGTTTTCTAAGTCTAGCTTACTCGACCGAATAGGGCTAACTCGGCCGAGTAAGGTGTCGTGTGTTTTCTGGTCAGGCTACTGTACAGGAACACTCGGCCGAGTAGTGTAATACTCGGCCGAGTAAGGGGTACTCGGCCGAGTATTCTAGGTACTCGACCGAGTAACCGGTCTGACAGAATTAATTTCCGCGGTTTGATTAAGAGTGATTAAAGATGATATAAATCGTTTTTAACAGTTTCTATTCATTTTTACCAAAACCTAAACTACGTTCTCCACTCCTCTAATCATCCGTAACCACTCTCAAGGCAATTGATCATTCGTGAGTCTTTCGTTCATCTCTTTCGCATCAGTTTCGTCGGTAAGTCACTAGTATCGTGTCTTTTGATTAGAATTGTCTCGTAGGGTTTTACCCTAATGATTAGATTTGGGGAAAAGGTTGTTTGGCATGTTTGTGATTAGTATTGTTGTGATTGTTGTTAGGTAAAGGATTCGTAGAGGAACATTTCAAGCTTCCGCTGTGTGCTTGTGATTCGGATCAGTGATAAGGTAGGGTTTCCCTAGTTGCCTATTTAATTGATTTAAGATGGATTGATTGATGTATTGGCATGATTGGTACTATTGTTGGAATTGTTTTTCTTGGTTGTTGTTTGTCTATGTTTGCGAGGTGCATCCTCG
Organism: Silene latifolia; assembly: GCF_048544455.1. NCBI lineage: Eukaryota > Viridiplantae > Streptophyta > Magnoliopsida > Caryophyllales > Caryophyllaceae > Silene > Silene latifolia. The sequence continues at coordinate 77,376,314 of NC_133529.1, forward strand.
GCTGAGTGGAGTCTGTTGGAGTATGTGTCCTCAACAATAGTGCGATCACATATTTAACTCTCAAATTAAGAATACGGAAGAGATGATAAATTATATAGTCAACTGATCAACATTAATCGGTAACGATTGGCTGACTAGAGTTTGACGTTACTGTCGTGTTGATGGTGGTGATCAGTTGATCCCTTAAGGTCACACCTATAGGATGAGACCCAAATAAATAATTAATTAATTGTATTCGATACGGATTAATTAATCCCTTATTTATATGAGTTGGATTTTGTAGCTTATTATAATGTGATTAAATAAGATTCGATTTGGTGGATTAATATATTAATTTACTAAATTATGTTGAGGTTTTATAATTATTTCGAGGTAGAGGTAATTAGTTATTTACATTTACAAGAGGTTGTAAATTTAACTAACTAACTATTATGGGACCCATTATATGTTGATATAATGGTAAAATATTACTCAATAAGTTGAGTGAATATATGTTTATTAATTTGTCACATAATTGTTGTATGATCAAATTAATATTTAATTATGTAAGATAATTGAACATAATACTTATAAGCATTTGTGGGACAAATATTATAAGACAAAAATGGACCAAAATAGAGTATGGGCACCGGTTTTAGAGTAGATAAGACACTTGTCCTAAGTCTTCTATTTTGTCTAAAAATCTTATGACACAAGCACCACTTGTGATGTTGCCTCTACATAATATGACACTACCAATAAAGCATATGCATGTGATATTTGGAGAAGACAAAAAATGCTCTATAAAGAGCAATATGACCGGCACTTTCAAGGTGTGGATTGTGGAAAGAACAAATTGTTGTTCTCAATATTTCTCATTTTTATTCTCTCTAAATGCTCATCTCTTCCTTACATGCAAAAACCTCAAAAACCACTCAAATACTAATATTTGTCATATATTTCTAGTGTAGTAATATTAGTAATATTAGGAATAATTAAGGGTACATTACTACATAATATCTAGTTAACATTAGTAGTATTTTTGGGTCAAATTTTGGGTGCAATCAAAAGGAGGGCTCCTAATATAGAGTCTTGGAGGATCATCCTAATACTTATCATAGCTCAAGAACAAATGAAGGTACGTAGGAGACCTTACTTGTGCCCATTTCGTTCCATACAACAATGTAAGGAGCATTTTTTCTTTTTTTATTCTTTTATTTTGTTATGCATGCACTAGATCCACTATGACAAATTTAATATGTTGATTAAATCTCTATTAGAAATGTCTAATAATAGGTATATGAACCTAACAATTGGTATTAGAGCATAGCATGTTGCATGCATAATCGATTTATAGTTTTTTCGAGTTATTAGTAACTTAATTCAAACTAAAAATTTGTGATTTATAAGATAAAGCCACGAAATCTTAATGCATGTTGTATATTCTGGTCCTAAAATGTATTTAGGTCATTTTTATGATTTATGGTATTTTATTGTTCATTTTAATGATTTTTAGTTATTTTACATTTTAATGGCTAAAATGGTATTTAAAATACTAAAAATAGTTAAACATAGTCTCTGACCTTGAAATTTTTATATGACCTCACATGCATATTTTACTTATTGTATATAAAATTTCGTATAAATTTGATTTATTTTGCATGATTTATGATTTTTATGAGATAAAAATGAATTAAATGGAGGTAAAATGGTTAAATATAGTTAAACTTCGAAACAGGCCATGAAATTTTAATATGTTATCACATGCACATTTTACTCACTGTGTGTAAAATTTAATATGAACTTGATTCATTTTGCATGATTTATGGATTTTTAGAGTAAAAATAACATAAATAGTGACTATTTTAGCAAAAATAGCTAAACCAAATTACATGGCATGATAAAATTATTTTAGATTTCATTTATATCCCACTTATCAGATCTAAAGTTGTAAAATTAATTAGATTAATTTTTGTATGCTTTAGATGTTTTATTTGATAAAACTGATAAACCGCAACTACTTTTCTCTCGAAATAAATTCGAAAATTTAACCATGATTTTTGACATTATAAGTGTCATGGACATATTCCAGAATGTTCAAAATTTTAAAATTCAAATTTTAAAATTATTGTAATTTAATTTGGATTTATTTCATAAATGTTATGATTTTAGGGTCAAAATGAGCATAAAATTATGTCAAGTTGAATTATTGTCAAAAATTAAGTAATGACTAATTTTTGAGACCTAAGAGTGTTAGGATAATTGACTTGGACTAAAATTAGATTTTAGTATTAATTTATGATTTTAATAAGTTAAAAGTCGTGAATTTCCATGAAACCGGGTTGTATGATCGATATAAGTTAAATAGGGCGATTTGGCACATAATTTGGCATGATAGACACATATTATAATGCTGCATATTTCATTGTTGAATGTCATATTTTATTTATGTAATTTTGAATTATGTAATTTCATCTTAGTATGGCCTTAGTTTTAATCGATATTACCCGTAATGTAAGGGAATATTGATTCGGTTGTAATTTAATGTGATCTTGTATCACTTTTATTTTTACTAGTTTTTCATATTACAAATGTATAATAGGAATAGCTATATATTTTTATTATTATTTGTAATCCCGGAGTTCCTTCAAGACGGTGCCATTCGAAAAGGCGTTCCGATAAAGACGGTGTTCTTGGGAGGCGTGCCACTTGAAGATTCAAGGGATCAAAGTAGTTGGTTTCCGAATTTGTAATAGATTATTTGATTTTCTATTTTAGGATGGCCATACTAGGAATTTATTATTTGCTTTGCATTTCTTTTAATATGTTGCATGCATTGCCAAATCGCCATAACAACACATGCATATCATATCGAGTTTTCGATCGTGTCAATTAAAATTATCGAAAATTCGACCTTTTAGCGCACTTAAAATTGATAGATAAGAAATTGAAATGACCTCTCGCTGATTTTAAAATTGAGATTAGCCTTACCAAATAGTAGGACCCATGAATCCCCGTGACATTTGGGGTAGGTTCGGTTTTCCCGAGGTGCCTTCATTTATCATTGGGTAACTGGGATAATAAAACGTTATTACACGCGAAATTTGGTTGGTCTCAACGGGATATTATGACTAGTCTTATGTTCCGGGGCTAGAGATGGGTTTTATGAAAAACATCGACCGAGAGTTCTAAAGTAGAATCAATTAAAGAGTTAATTCACCAAATTTTTATAAGTATGGGATGTATCGGTTTCCCCGTGCCCATATTTGTATAAAGATGGATCTCGGAATCATTTATTATAGTTGGGTAGAGGTCACTATATAAATGCTATACTTGTATTTACAAGTATTATAACGATAAAGTTCATTGTTTCCTTCATCTCCATTTTTTGTAGTTATTTTTCCGCAATGGATTCATCTAATACTCTTACACCGATCACCATTAATTCGTGGCTCCAATCATTCAATGAAAAATGCTCCTTGTATGACAATGATACGACTAGAGAACTACGCTTTGGCATTGGTGAGAATGGAAATCTTTGTTACCTTACCACTTCCACACCTCCCACTCCCATATTCATGCCCACCTCTTTGGTAAGAGAATCTTGTGAGGAGAATCTCACAAATTCCATGGCATCCTTATTTGTAGAAGTAAGGAGAAATATTACATTGAGTGGGAGTTCTAGCAAGAGTGTCCTTGCAACTGAAAGGAGTAATGGTATTGTTAAAGGAAAGGCAAAAAAGGGTAAGAAACCCAAACCCGATAATGGATTGGAAGTGGATAGTGAGACTATCACAACCAAAACCAAGAAGGGTGCCCATTCCTACGATGAATGTCATTATTGTAATGTCATGGGCCATTGGAAGCAAAATTGCCCCAAGTATTTGGGAGATATCAAAACTGGACTTGTCACTCCAGTCGGGGTTAAGTAATGTGGAAGCACTTAGCAAGGGTGACGTGGATCTCCGATTAGCAAATGGATCTAGAGTAGCCGCCATTTCAAAGGGAACCTATGTGATTGCCTTAGCTAAGTGATTTTAAGTTGCATCTACATAATTGTTATTATGTACCCACTTTGTGTAAAAAAACATTATTTCCATTTCTATGTTAGACATGGAAGGATTTTTCTTTTTCCATCAAAAACAATCGTTGTATTTTGTTTAAAATGACTTGGCCGTGAGCCAAGCCACTTCTATAAATGGTATTTATGTTTTAGACACTTCTAACTCAACTAAAGATATCTATAAATCCAAAAGACGCATAATAAGTGACCCAAATGAATCATACATTTGGCTTTTTCGATTAGGTCACATAAATGAGAAACGCATTAAAAGGCTAGTGTCGACTGGATTTATTGGACCATTTGATTTTCAATCATATGGAATATGCGAATCTTGTCTCCTTGACAAAATGATTCGTGCTCCCTTTAGTGGTAAAGGGACACGAGCAAGTGATTTGTTGGAACTAATACATACCGATGTATGTGGTCCAATGAGTATCGCCGCTAGGGGTAATTATGACTACTTCGTCACTTTTACCGACGATTTAAGTAGATATGGGTATGTTTACTTAATCAAATATAAAAGTGAAGCTTTTGAGAAATTTAAAGAATTTCAAAAGGAAGTAGAGAACCAATTGAACAAGAAAATTAAAGCATTACGATCCGATCATGGTGGCGAATATCTAAGTAATGAATTTGATTCTCACTTATGGATTATGACCTTGTGTCACTACCTATAAGATCAAACTAATATGAGTCGGGTTGAGTTGTCGAACTCACTTTTGGGGATTTGCAATCCAAAACGGACACATTATTTTAAACGAAAGGTCAACCTAGAGATACCTAAAATAGAAAGTCTATTTAATAAATGACATGGATCAGAATCGCATCTTACATGAATCAAACTGCCGTAATAGAGCTGGTATATTTATGAGCTAACACGTCACTCTAGACGAACTAGTATTACTTCACCATATATGTTTGTAGCTCACAAAGCTATCTCTTAAGAAGATAGAAGTATTTCTAAGAGATAGAGTGGGAGTAGATCGTCACAAACATGTCTTATAGTTAATGTGTTACTTTTTGAAAGTAATGGAACTATAATCTATTGAGATAGAGTGGGAGTAAAGTACACATGTCTTATTATTAATATGTTACTTTTCGAAAGTAATAGAATTATGACCTATTTAATGATCCATTGCGAGTAGTCCCAAATCCACTTTGTTGCATAAAAGCCATAGCATTACAATTCAAAAAAAAAATATACTCAAGAGTAGATTTACTTTAAGGCGATGGTCTCTTTAAAGTAAATAGAGCTTTAGAGTACCTAAAAGCATAGATAGACATGAAGATGTTAATCAAGATAAATCATGTTAGAAATTGCCACATTTCATTTTGATGAAGAATGGCAAATGATATTAAAAATTCGCTTTTCTAAAATGGGAATTTAGAGAAGGATGTATACGGAACACAAAACCTTAGATAATGATCTAAGAATCCTAACATATTATGCAAAGCTTACTTAAGTGATCCTAGAATGGTCTTAAGCAAGCATCAAAGGATTGTAATAATTATACTTTTCGTTCATGTGATAATTGAGAATGGTTTCATTCACATTGTTGAAGAATCATGTTTATACATGAAGTTAAGTGGGAGCCAGAATTATTTTTCCCATGTCTTATATGTTGAGAACATATTACTCATTGAGAATAATGTACCAATGCTCTCCTCTGTGAAAGAGTGATTGGGAGACTAGGAAAAGGTGCAATGTATTCTAGATTTCTGAATTTATGTGTTAAATTTGAGATAATATTGGCATAGAGTCGAGAGCCTTATGATGATAAGATATTTCATATCTTAAACATCAACAAGGTTGAGTAGGTTATTCATATTGATGAAAGTGGAATTACTATGATAGAGTCATAGTCATTCACTGAACCTAAATAAGTTGTTGATCACATGAAATCGATTGCTAATGTTTCCGCCATCAGAACGATCATGTATGCCATTATATGCACATGCCGTGATGAATCATATGCTTGGAGCATAATAAGTCAATAACAAGTTAATTCGAATGAAGGTCTTTTGAAAGCCTTAAGGAACATCCTTTAAGATTCTGGAGGAGAATTAAGGATTCGTTCTTATGTTTGGATGATATACTAAGTTGTGTGTTGAAGGGTTACACAAACTCTAGTTTCTAAACCTATAAGGATTTATCGAAATCCTAGGCTGATTTTATTGACTTAGGAGTAAGTGACTCGAGAAATGTTTTAGTTTCAACCATTACAAGTTCTACAAACAGAATCTAAGTACATTTTGATAAGATGGTCAACATAGGGAATGAGAGTAGATCCCTCTACCAAAGACTTTATCACAAGTTATATGATAACAGTGGGAGCATCTTCCAATTAGTACAAGAGCCCAAGTCTATTAAGAAGACTAGACATCTACTTAGATAAATTCATGTCATTAGAAATAACATAGAATAGGAGGAAATAGCAATTCATAAAGTTGGAATGAATAGATACATGGTATATCCACTTGCCAAGCTTTTATTGCAATTTAACTAGTGTAAAATGTACACTATAGATTATAAGATATGAAGTAGTAATAAGTTATTGACTATTTATACATGATAATTGCATTTATCGTTCGAGTTTCTTTAAACTCATCCATTACTTTGTTATATCCAAATGGGTTGTTGAGATAATATTGAACCCCATTAAAGTGAACTGGATTGACATAGTATTCGCCCCTGGTTACTTATAGGAGGTGACGTCTCGAAGTGACTAGAGTGTGATGCGATTGATGGCAAGTTCAAGTGTCATAGGGTCATATGGGATAACTAGTCAATCACATAGACAGACTGTATGGGACACTCTGTTGGGCAGTGACCGCTTATAGAGTTCTGGAAATTCATAAAGCCTGGTCGTGGCAAGAGCTACTATAGTATTCTTATGAGTCGATTCTTTTGACTAGAGACTATTCGCCCAAGTTGGCACAAGTTTCTGATTGCCTTTGATTTATACTCTACGATCGTCAGAATCAAGTCAAATGAGTATATTTTGGGTTATGATGAACTGTGGCTATACGAAGGGAATAGTGCGATAGGAATTGTCCACCCCCTTGTCAGGGTTGTTTGAAATCTCAGGGCCACTCGAAGAGTAGTGAACTGAAAATGCGTGGCCATGCTCGGAAGGTATCTACGGTAGATAATTCCGGTTAGACAGTTACTCTCCAGATCGAGGAAACCACTCAAGATATGATCAAATGCAAGTACGACCTGCAAGACACCTTGCATTGAGTGGAACATTGTAATAGGACAAGAGAATTGGTGACGCACACTTGTCTCGGATAAGTGGGAGATTGTTGGAGTATGTGTCCTCAACAATAGTGCGATCACATGTTTAAATCTCAAATTAAGAATACGTAAGGGGTGATTCATATATATAGTCAACTGATCAATATTAATCAGTAATAATTGGCTAACTAGAGTTTGACATTACTGTCGTTTGACGGTGGTGATCAGTTGATCCCTTAAGGTCACACCTATAGGATGAGACCCAAATAAATAATTAAATAATTGTATTCGATACGGATTAATTAATCCCTTGTTTATATGAGTTGGATTTTGTATCTTATTGTAATGTGATTAAATAATATTCGATTTAGTGGATTAATATGATAATTTACTAAATTATGTTGAGGTTTTAATAAATATTTCGAGATAGAGGTAATTAGTTATTTGCATTTACAAGAGGTTGTAAACTTAACTAACTAGCTATTATGGGACCCATTATATGTTGATATAATGGTAAAATATTACTCAATAAGTTGAGTGAATATATGTTTATTAATTTGTCACATAATTGTTGTATGTTCAAATTAATATTTAATTTTGTAAGATAATTGAACATAAGACTTATAAGCATTTGTGGGACAAATATTATAAGACAAAAAATGGACCAAAATAGAGTATGGGCACCGGTTTTAGAGTAGATAGGACACTTGTCCTAAGTCTTCTATTTTGTCTAAAAATCTTATGACACAAGAACCACTTGTGATGTTGCCTCTACATAATATGACACTACCAATAAAGCATATGCATGTGATATTTGGAGAAGAGAAAAAATGCTCTATAAAGAGCAATATGACCGGCACTTTTAAGGTGTGGAAAGAACAAATTGTTGTTCTCAATATTTCTCATTTTTATTCTCTCTAAATGCTCATCTCTTCCTTACATGCAAAAACCTCAAAAACCACTCAAATACTAATATTTGTCATATATTACTAGTGTAGTAATATTAGTATAGTAATATTAGTAATATTAGGAATAAATAAGGGTATATTACTACATAATATCTAGTTAACATTAGTAGTATTTTTGGGTCAAATCTTGGGTGGAATCAAAAGGAGGGCTCCTAATATAGAGTCTTGGAGGATCGTCCTAATACTTATCATAGCTCAAGTACAAGTGAAGGTAGGAGACCTCACTTGTGCCCATTTCGTTCCATACAACAATGTAAGGAACATTTTTTCTTTCCTTATTCTTTTATTTTGTTATGCATGCACTAGATCCACTATGACAAATTTAATATGTTGATTAAATCACTATTAGAAATGTCTAATAATAGGTATATGAACCTAACAGAGTCATCATCAGGAATGGCTTCACGCCCTTGATTCACCCCTTGTGGTTCCCATCACAAGGGGGATGTGCACGTTAATGGACATGGGTTATTGCTCATTGCGATGAGCGGGGCTTAGGTGGGCAAGGCCGCGGTCCCCCACTGGTGGTGAGGATTACCTGTTGCGATGGGTAATCTGGCAGGGCTACACACTTAGATGTGTAGTCGGTTACTGGATACTAATTGAGTTGGGAGAATGGTTATACAGCTGGATTGGATTGCTTTGGTTATTTTCTATATGATTGTCTTATCTTGATTATTCAGTGAACTGACCCCGTTTATGTTTTATAAAACTGTGGTGATCCATTCGGGGATAGTGAGCAGATTGTGACAGGTGATGATTTCATATTAGCTGCGGGCACGAGGATGGGATTTCATCACTTAGAGTCTTAGCTTTTGTTGTCACGAGTTTTAGATACTTTGTTTTGTTTTATTTTGATTTACATTCTTTATACTTGGTTTACAGTTTGAGACAATGTAATCAGTTAACGTTATACCTTAATAATTGTTCTTCGATGGTCACTATTGACATACTTACCTCGGGCAACCGAGTTGGTAGCACAGTTATATGCTAGGGTGGTCCTTGGTAAGGCACCTTGGTATATGGAGGTGTTACAAAGTGGTATCAGAGCGATGATTTTGGAACCTAAAACAAACGAACCTAATGAATATAGGGTGTCCAAATAAAATGAACCTAGGTAGAAATTGTTTGGAGCTACCGCAAAGGTTTGGGAGACTTCCTAAAACCGCAAATTGCCCATACAATTTCGAGCCAGTCACTACGGGGATTTCTTGGGATTCGTTATGTATAATGAGTTGTTGTTGTGTGATAAAGTGGATGTGATTGTTGGCTTGAAAAGTTTATATGATATGGAAAGGATGAAGAATATGATGTGATATGACGTAAAGGTGAACATGACTTATAGCCTGCATGTATATTGTGTGTTGTGTTTGATTTACATGTTGGTATGATTAGAGCTCATCTAGTATACTGGTTTTAGAGATATTGAGTTGTTATTGTCTGCATTGTTGTTGTTTAAGTTGTTTGGGTAAGAAAGATTGATTTGTAAGAAGTTCGATTTTGGAAGGCTATCTTTATAGGGTCGTAAGTTGAGTTCTAGGAATGATATTGATGTGAGGTCCAATTGGAGGTGATAGCTTGTCTTCTTACGATTCTAACGATAGGTCACATGTGACACCCCGCGATAAAGCGGAAAATATAACTAATAAATTTAAGCGGAAATTATGAAATTTTTAAAACTTTTATTTAATAGACAAGGTTTAACATGCGGGAGTCACTAATAAAATGAAACAAGTGTAACGATAAGCAAACTTAGGTTATTACAAACCAAGTCTAGCAAAATAGAGGGAAAAGATATCCCACGAATAACAAGTCTAAAAGGTTAGTCTAAGCATAACGATGGACAAAAATCCAACGGTCAAGGTACTCGCTAGCTCACACATGTCTTCACCCCAAAGAAGTACCGATCTGCAACCTGTTCATTCATTAAAAATGAATGCCACAGTCAGTGGGGAGTAACTCAGGGTTCTCCCAGCCATATTATATCAAAGTGAACATAACAAAGAACTCAAATAAGGTAAGGCATAATAAATACGAGATACAATTCACTTGAACTAAGAAGCATGGGATCATTCATGTTAGAAAAATAAGAGAAAGCAAGATAGAATAGCAAATGAGCATGTCATAGGCATATTTAAATAAGTGAAGTAAAGGAAAGAACATAAATACGGTTAGTTAATCACAAGCACGAATTCCAATGAAATGTGATATATGCAACTTTCCAAATTATGAAAAAATAGTACTTAAGTCATGTGAGATAGATAAACGAGTAGTCAATCATCGCAATACATATAATTGAAAATCATAGCCATTACTTTGGAAATATTCTAACAAACATTGCACGGGACGTGGCTATTAACGTCACATGCGCACTCATGGCTTGCATCTCACCATAAGAACGGATGGGAGCATCAATCCCGGCGATCATATCGCAACTAGAAGGCTTGCATCTCACCTCTAGTGTCCGATAGGACCAAGACTCTTACATTCAACCACATAAGACGTAAACTCTAGTGTAGAAAGACATATGCCAATGACCATAATCAAGCAAGACATTTATTTCTCTAAGACTAAATTTTCTCCGGAAAAGACTAAGATAAAACTCACTTGCCAGAACAGCACAAGTGACCAAAACTGTACTTGCCAGAATAGCATAAGTAGCCAAAACCGTACTTGCCAGAACAGCACAAGTAGTCAAAACCGTACTTGCCAGAACAGCACAAGTAGGCCAAACCCACACTTGCCAGAACAGCACAAGTAGGGCGTAAAAGAAAAGAGATAAACCGTACTTGCCAGAACAGCACAAGTAGGTTAGACCCGTACTTGTCAGAACAGCACAAGTAGAGCGTAAATATAAGTCAAGCAAGAAGGCATAGCATTATAGCATTTTCACGAGAATACGACACATTACAAGTAGTTACTTAGAATAAATCACTCATACTTGAAATATGATGAAAACATGAAAAGGAGCCAGTAACAACCCATAAGTGAAATATATCATACCATTTCATACTTGTATAATATGGCTAAACATTTAATTTCATATTTACAAGTTACTTGAGCTTAAAATAGAACAAGCGATAACAAATGAATTAAGTGATACGAAATTCGAGGCAAAACGTAAACAAACAAATGAGAACTCAAATATGAAGTATATAGCATCATTTCATACTTTTCTAACATGAATAAACATTATACTTCATATTTACATGTTAATTAAACATAGTATAAACAAACGATAACAAATGAATTAAGTAATGGGAAACACTAGGTAAAATACTAAAATATAAACAAACCCAAACCGAACTGCATTTAAGCTTAACAACCAAAACCGATGTTTAACATGTGAATGACACATAAGAAATGAGCTCCAATGATAAAAAGGTGTAAACACACCATACACAAGCATTAGAACCAAGGTTAAGATGCATACCCAACAAGAAACATAAAACCCAATTTATAACAACAAGTTTAGTACTCGACTACAACAAGGGTAAACTTTAAACGGTCATAACTTGAGTTCTAGACATGAGAATGAGGTGAAACTAATTGAAGGTGATATATTATCCTCTTACAGTTCTAACGGTAGGTCATAAGCCCAAAACAAATAAGTAACGAAGGAGTTATGACCATTTTAAAAATCGGTCAGCTGAAAGCCGCATCATGGCTCGCTTTCCACGACACAAACAAGGCATGAACTTCATTCCCAATTCAATTTTATGGTAGATTTACGACCCCAAATTTATCATATAATCAAAGACCGTCGCAACTACAACATACCCACCATATCTCAACAATAAACACCCACAACATGTAGCAAAGATCGTCGTAAACCACAAGATACATACAATAGCTAAACACCACCTCATTCCTCACAAACCAACTTTACCCAATTGATATTATTTGAAATAAGCCATCTCAATAACATAAAAATACAATTAAAATATCATCTAACATTAATAATCCAGCAAAATTCATCAATAACATTAAAGATAGTAACTTTACTAGCTAAAGACTAAACTTTAACAATTGAAGCACAAAATTTGATATAATACCGAGTAACCCATCACCGTTACCTTTTAGCTCTTCAAGGACACGATTCCGACTCAATACTACCCCGGAATGCTAAAGCTTCATCCTAGAACAAGCTTAAGACAAAAAGGGTTAGAAAACTCATCTCACAAAAAGATGGATTTTCTAAAAGGTTCAAAAGGTAAGATTTTTCTTACATAGAAAGAAGGAGGAGGAGGAGGAGAGGAGAATATTGGTATAAAAATCATAATATTTCATTGAGAAACGAAGAAATGACATCCGTCTTAAGCTTTGAATTTTTGAAGGTTTAATGGTGGAAATCTCATTTTTCCTAAGTAAGAAGATGAAGAAAAGTTGCTGAAAAATTAGAAGGGAAACCCTAAAAGAAGGAGTTTTTTTGTTTTAAAGATTGTCCATAGGTTTGTTTTGGCCCAATAACAAAGGCACTTGGTTTGTGACTCGGTTTTGCACTAAAAAGACTCACACTACGACTTTTAAGGCATTCCGGGTCCAAATAAAACCAAATTAATTTTTAAGAAACGAAAACACGATTTTGAAATTATAAAACCAAATAAATATTGTGCCAAATAAAATTGAGGATTATTAAATTAGCGATTTTAATAAATTACCCATTAAGTTAAAATCGCGGGGTGTTACATCACACGCCCAAAATGACCCAGAAACGAGTGAGATACGACTGTTTTACGAAAACTGAACGTTGTTGAGAACTGTGCAGGAGCTCGGTCGAGTAGGGCCTACTCGGCCCACTAACTTGCGTATTCGGTCGAGTAACCCGTATTCGGCCGAGTAATCTTTCTGTGATAATGTGGGTCAGCTTCTAGAGTCGAGAACTCGGCCGAGTTGTATAGTTACTCGACCGAGTGTCCTGTACTCGGCCGAGTACGTCATGTACTCAGCCGAGTACCTCTTTGGGCGGTTGTTTTGAGTCGGCGGCTATGTTCTTACATTTGTTTTGAGTCGTAGGTTATGTGCACACGTATGTCTTGGGTCTTAAAGCATTGTTTTACATATGTGAAGGTCTTGATACGTAAGTTACTAGATACTATGATGTGGAGAATACCAGCTTATGTAGGATATGTGTTTGGTGGGGAGGACATGGGTACACGTGATTGTGATGGATAGTGGAAAGAATAAGCAAAGTTGACGAGTTATTGAGATAAGGAGCACATTCTGTGAGTTATGGTGAGTGAATTAGTCGTTGGCTTAATTGGTGTAGTGATGACCGTATATGGTCGAGTGATGATAAGAGTGGTAAGGTAAATTCGAGGAATGTGAGAAAGAAAAGTTTGAAATAAGGGATGTGAAAATTATGGTGATTTGGGATATATAGTGATTTCTGGAGAGAGATGATTATGACGATGTTGGGTGAGGAGATGTGTAATGGAAGGTTTTGGATAAAAAAAATGGAAAAGATTGGTGTCTAGTGAGCTTAGATCGAGTGATGCCGCAATGAGGAATTGTATGTAGTAGTCGTTATGGAGATTTGCATAACTAGAAGGTGAGCCTAGTGTAAAATCATTTGGGAGGTCACGGAATGAAGTGAATCTTGGTTTTCTAGAATTATTGAAAGAAGATGTAATCAATTAAGGAGAAATCATTGAGTGGGTGGATCTATAGGTGGGAGTATAAGTGAGAAGCATGATGAGAGGGATTGTTGATAAGAAATGAATGAAAGATAATGATATAGGCTAATGGAATTTGATTTTTGGAGGTAATGGAAAGATAAGGATGATGGTAAGTTGAATGAATGTTCACAAGAATTAGGGGACACGAAAGTAAGGAATCATGGAGTTGTGTGATACTATCATGAGGGTGTGAGTTAAAGGATATATATAAATTGCAGGACGACTTGTTAGACATGAGTTCTGAGGAATTAAAGGAGTAAGAAATTGGTAGAGCATTTGCATGGTATGAGACTATGGTGGTGAGCTAGGCGACGATATAATTAAGGATAAAATTTGAATAGTTGTTGAGGAAATTTTTGTTTATGGATTTGAGGTCCGTTATTTGGGATGATAACCAAAGAGCGGAAATGAATAGCTATATTTAGAGGTCATGGTAAGAGAGTAGTTATATGAAAAATGGTGGTGTCGTAGGGTTGTCACTAGTGGATAATAAGGATGATGTTAAATAAGGAAGTTAGCTCTTCTAAAGAGGTTGATTTTATGGAGGCCTGATTGGTATGTATGGTTGCGAGGGAGTATAAGATGTGAATATAGGAGGCGTTTGCCAGTAGTTGAGCATTAATGTTATAGTTACTTTGGTCGGGTGGTGGTAGCTATGCGAATTGGAAGAATGTGCTATGAAGGGGCATATAAGTTTAACCTCGTGTGAAAGATGTATTTAATCGAGTGGTAACTTACGTGATCAGGATTGGCTAGTTAGATTTGATTATGGGTCTATGATGTACGTAAGTGATTGTGTGAGGTTCTGACCTCATGGGTAGTAGTGTGGTATGATGTTCATAAAGTTGTTATCAATTATTCCGTGTAATATGTTGTGTTTTGGTGAACTAGTAAAGCGATATTAAAGAGGTTTTCTTTTATCAAAGAAGTTGTACTGAGTCGGTAATTATGAGATTGTATAAGTTGCGATGATTAACGATGTGATTGTGGTGTCTTGGGTTGTGATCCAAGCATGGTACTCCGTGTTGCGATGCAGGTACTTTCGCGCTGCGATGCGGGTGCTGGTGGCGGTGTTGTGATGCCATCATCGGTTGTGGTGTCGTAGGCGGAATACTGATGAGACGAACTTCCGAAAGTATATGTCAGCCTAGTATGGGCATATAGATTGTTATTCTGTTTACTGTTGTTTCCAGTGATTTTGGCTTGTGGGTTAGACTAGAGTATAAAATGGAAGAGAGTTGCATATGTGGTCGATGTTGGCATAGTTACAGTGATACCATGTTGAAGAAACATAATTGTGGGAGGTGGTTGAAACACTTTCGATCTTATGTTAGATGAGACTTTTGTTGACATAGTTGTGGCAAGTAATTAGCGGAACATGTGGGTACTGAGCTGGAAGTTGCGGTTGGTTCATAGTCTTTTATCGGAGCAGTAAGTATGGAGTGTTTGGGAATTAATATCATGTTAAGTGTTGGACGAGTTTGACGACAATAAAAAGGGGAATTTGAGGACCTAGTGAGTGTGTAACAATTTATGGATCGTGGGTGATGTTGTGGGGACAGGTGCGAGAATATGGAAGTATGTGGTTGTGCGGTAATGTGGAAGAGTTGAGTGTTTGTGGAACAATTGTATGGAGTGTTTAGAGGTATGAAACTGTCACAGAAAGAGAGTCTTGGATATGGGAATGGTTGTCGGTGTTGAGGCTATAATCAGTGATCGGTGACATGAGATGGTGATAATGGGGAAGAAATATCTAAGGATTTAGTACTAGTTGGGTTACGAGGACGTAATGTTTATCTTAAGAGGGGTAGGGATGCGACATAGGAAGTTCGATGGTTAGGTATGTTGCAGTGTATTTGGAAGTTTTGAGTCTTAGTGTAGAATAAGTATGGACTTGTGGTTGATATTATTAGAGGTAAAAGTGGTGCTTGTAGTAGTATGTATTTTATGTGTATGGTCATGGAGTAAGGTGTTAGGTAGATATAGTTGCGATAGTGCTGACGAGTTCGGGTGGTGATGTTTGTGAGTGTGAGTAAACTTCGAGGACGAAGTTCATTTTAAGGGCGGTAGAATGTAACAACTCGCTTGGTGGATTGTGTTGGTATTAGATTTGTTAGTGAGCGGTATGGAAGTAAGACAAAGTTAGCGGCGCTGGTGTTGTTGGTATTCGGTAATACAATGGAGTTAGGAGGGCTATTATATGGTTGATGCTATGTTGCGAACTGCGTTGTTGAGGTAGGCGTTGTTGGGTGAGTTAGTGTCAAGGTTGAAGGATGAGAGTTGAGTGGTATTAGTTAGTGGAGTGGTATGTGAGCATGCTATATAGGATAGGTGTGAACTTCGAGGACGAAGTTCGTTTTAAGGAGGGAAGACTGTAATACCACGGTTTTCTGAGTCTAGCTTACTTGACCGAATAGGGCTAACTCGGCCGAGTAAGGTGTCATGTGTTTTCTGGTCAGGCTACTATCCAGGAACACTCGGTCGAGTAGTGTAATACTCGGCCGAGTAAGGGGTACTCGGCCGAGTATTCCAGGTACTCGACCGAGTAACCGGTCTGATAGAATTAATTTTCGCGGTTTGATTATGGGTGATTAAGAGATGATATAAATCGTTTTTAACAGTTTCTATTCATTTTTACCAAAACCTAAACTACGTTCTCCACTCCTCTAATCATCCTTAATCACTCTCAAGGCAATTGATCGTTCGTGAGTCTTTCGTTCATCTCTTTCGCATCAGTTTCGTCGGTAAGTCACTAGTATCGTGTCTTTTGATTAGAATTGTCTCGTAGGGTTTTACCCTAATGATTAGATTTGGGGAAAAGGTTGTTTAGCATGTTTGTGATTAGTATTGTTGTGATTGTTGTTAGGTGAAGGATTCGTAGAGGAACGTTTCTAGCTTCCGATGTGTGCTTGTGATTCGAATCAGTGATAAGGTAGGGTTTCCTTACTCAATTGCATGTTTAATTCATTTAAGATCGATTAATTGATGTATTGGCATGATTGGTATTATTGTTGGAATTGTCTTTCTTGGTTGTTGGATTGGTTGTTGTTGTAATACTACGGTTTTCTATGTTTATGGGTACTCTATTGTTAGGTGAAGGATTCGTAGAGTAAGTATGTTAGGTGAAGGATTCGTAGAGTAAGTATGTTAGGTGAAGGATTCGTAGAGTAAGTATGTTTTTATACGAAACAGTAGGCTACCTGATGGGTACTCGATCGAGTATGTTGGGCACTCGATCGAGTAAGGGGGCACTCGATCGAGTAAGTGAGTCTTACGGGTTATTTTAGCCGGGTTTTGTTAATAACGCGTGATTAGTATAAAAGGACTCCGTCATTCTTTTTAATCACTTTTCACCTTTTCTAAAACCTTTCAAGAGAAAGAGAAGTTATGTAGCTTTCATTCATCGCGTTATTAGCAAATCCTAAGGGGTTGAATCATCGGATCGTTGTGTTCTTTACACCGTTGAGACCGTCGTATTGTGGGTAAGCTTCTAGTGTGATTTTTATATCGTTTCATTGTTTTTAGTTGAAACCCTAATTGGGTAATTTTCGGGTTTTGGGGAGTATTGTTGATGTTAGATTGTGATTGTATGATTGTGTGTTTATAGGAGGAGATTTCATTGAAGAACGATTTTGATTAGCTTATTGTGACGATCTTGGTGATTGCTTTTCCAGGTAGGGTTTCCCTACTCAATTATTGTATAAATGATTATAAGATGGTTGATTGGCATGATGATTATATCGTAATTGGTATTGGCATTGTTTTGAATTGATATTGTGATTGTATAGTGTGGTTGTTGTATATCATATCGTTGTTGGATTTGAAGTTGGTGATTATTGATAGTATAATGTTGTTGGTCGTATAACTGTCTGTGGTTTGCGAGGTGCGTCCTCGGCTGAGTGGAGTCACTTGCGGGAATGGCTTCACGCCCTTGATTCGCCCTCTGTGGAACCCGCCACAGAAGGGGATGTGCACATTAAGGAACATGGGTTATTCGCTCAATGGAGATGAGCGGGGCTTAGGTGGGAACGGCTGCGGTCCCCCATCGGGCGGTGAGGAATATCATTGCGATGGATATTTCAGCGGGCTACACACTTTAGTGTGTAGTCGATGATTGGTGATGTGACGGTGTTGGAGATTGTGATTGTGTATCTGTTGTTTATCTTATATTGTTTATGCAAGAATCGCCCCGTTTAAATGTTTTAAAAACTGTGGTGATCCATTCGGGGGTGGTGAGCAGTTGTCTAGCAGGTATACTTTGGATGCGCAAGGGATAGCTGGGCATATGTCACCACGAGTCTATTAGAAGTCTTCCGTTGTTATGTCGAACATTGTATTTACATTAGTTAGTTTTGGTTTTGGAACGGTTGTATTATACTTTACAGTTTTAGGTTTTGATGTATTCACTTAAACTATTCTATTAAAGTACGTTCTTTTATGGTCTATTTGATATTCATTGCCTCGGGTAACCGAGATGGTAGCATTCCCATGCTTTAGGTGGTCCTGGTAAGGCACTTGGAGTATGGGGGTGTTACAAAGTGGTATCAGAGCGACGATTTTGGAACCTGTAACTAATGAACCCAATGAATCTAGAGAGTCAAAATAAAATGAACCCGGGTAGGAGTTGATAGGAGCTAATGCAATGACTTGGGAGACGTACTAAAGTCGCGAACTCGCCCTACAACTTTGAACCGGTCAATACGGGGTGTCATGGGATCGCTATGTGTTTACTAATGTTCTATTGCGTATGTTGGATGATATGTTGTATAGCAATGTTGGATGAATGATTGTGGTGGATTGATGAATATGGTGGAAAAGGTGAAGAAGATGTATATAGTAATATATTGTGGATGATCATGTTGTATGGTGGAACTGATTTATAATATGGCAATCTTAGTGACCTGAGATTAGGGGAATGTGATATGATTATACATGATTTTGGTTGCGTAAAGTTATATGATAAAGCTATATATTTGTTTATTGTTGTTTCATATGCATATGTTGTATGGATGGGTGTTATGTGGCTGAATGGAGGTGTGGTGGAAAAGATGAAGGTAATTGTTTATGATAACATGAATTGTGGTTGGGATCGCTACTAGTTACTATTGTTTATATACATATGATTGGATGAATAAATTATATGAATACATGTATGAATATGATCTATGAATTGGTTTGAAAAGATGAAGTAAGGAATTGCATGAGAATATGAAATTTATGTGGAGAACATGTTTATGTGATGGAAGTGGATTTTCTACTTTTTCTATGTTAGTAACATGTGAATAGGGGATTTTATGTCGTATATTATGTTATTATTATACGTAAAGTTATAGAATAAAAGCATGTGGGTAATACATGATTGGCAAGTTAAATAATATATGTGCATGATGGATGTTATTGCTTGGCTTTTGAAGATAGTAACATGTGATTAGGAATACTGGTTTTATGAGTATTGAGTTGTTTATGTCTACTTTGTTGATATTTAAATTGTTTGAAAGGGAAAATCAAATAGTTATGTTGTCCGATCACAGCGAAGTTGTCTTTAAACTGTTATAACTTGAGATGTATATATGATTTTGATGTGATTCCAATTGGAGGTGATAGCTTGTTCTTTTACGATTCTAACGATAGGTCACATGCCCAAAATGACCAAGAAACGAGTGAGATATGACCGTTTTACGAAAATTGGACAGTGCTGAGAAATGCGTAGGGTACTCGATCGAGTGGCCCTTACTCGATCGAGTGCACCTCTTGTTACTCGATCGAGTACCCATTACTCGATCGAGTAGCCCTGGTAATTTGTTATACGTGCTTCTGGCCTTCGCCTACTCGATCGAGTAGGCTGTACTCGATCTAATGACCCATGTTTAGGGTCATATGCTTATATGTTTACCTCGTCGCATATCTTATTTAATTGAAGGGTGTTCCTTTGCTTCTTTATGCATTGTTTTACATATGTGTTGGTCTTGATGCGTAAGTTACCCAATCTTATGATGTAAGAGAAGCACCTTATGATGGGTATGAGTTTGGTGGAGAGGACATGAGTTATATGTGGTTGTGATGAATAGTGGGAAAAGAAAAGGGAGGTTAATAAGCTTATTGAGGCATGGAGCATGTTTTGTGAGATATGGTGAGTGATATGATGGTGTATTGAGTAATGTGAAAGTAAGTGAATATGGGTGAGGGGTGATGTAAGTCTACGGAACGTGAGAATGAAAAGATTAAAAGGAAGGATGTGGATAGTAGCAACTTGAGATGTGTAAGGAATTATGGAGGGAGATGGTTAGATTGTGTTGGTTAAGAATATATGTAATAAAAGGTCGTTGTAGAGGGATGGAGGAGAATGCTATATAGTGAACTTAGATGGAGACATGTCGCGATGTGGATTTGTAGATAGAGATTCAGTTTGGGAATTTGGTTTATTGAGAGGTGAAACTAGTGTGTGATTTCCTTGGGCAGTTAACGGTATGAGATGAGTTTTGGTATCTAAGATTAAAAAAAAAAGGTGTGAGTTGCTCAGTAAACGATGATTTTGTGGATTGATTAGTGGTAGGTGTGAGTGGTCGTACTCACTTGAGAGGTTTAGTTTTCGGTACTTGTCGTTAGAAGCACCTAGACCAAAACAATATTTATAACTCCACAAACAACTCTACAATTAGTAAAGAGGCAAGTAAAGGTCGGATCCCAAGGGACGGGTATTGAAGTGAGATTTTCAATTGCAACTAGCGGTGTCTAGGGGTGTCACAATTTGGGGTTTGAATAGAAGATCACTAAACTAAATAGCAATGAAAGTAAACAAGCAAGATGATTGAAAAGGGGTGTAAACAATTGATAAAAGGCACTAGGGTGTCATGGGGTCATAGGGGATTCATGGGAATTGATCATACAAACATATTCTCAAATTATAAGCAAGCAATTATTGTTGTGATGGATCGAGTTGGTTTATGTCTTACAATCCTAGGAAAGTTTGGGTCCCGGAGCCGAATCGATTAGATTGTACAACACCTACAAGTCGACTTAATCTTCCCTACTCAACTACATGCATGGTCTAATGAGACTCGAGTTGGTTTATGTCTTACAAGTCTCATTGAAAAGATAGGTGATGGGTAAAAAATGCAAGGATTCATAGGCTCGCATTTAATCAAACATAACATGTGCATGAGTTGAGATCACAACAAGCAAGCAAATAAACTATGAAAACATATTAAATTAAGCATGAATCATCCCCCATGTTGGTTTTCCCTAATTACCCATTAACCCTAGTTAAGGAAACTACTCACTCATTATCATGTTGAACATGCTAGCAAGGTTGTCAATCATACCAACAAAGTGAAACATGATGAATAAATGAAGATAATTAACAATAATTAAAAAGAGATTAAGAGGATTATACCTACTAATGATTCTAATAATAAAGCAAAGAATAATAGAAGTACTTGATGATTGATTGGAAGGTTGTCGATCTCCCAATAATAACCCAAATAATCTTCAATTACCCAAAATGAAAGATGAACAAAAGAGAGATTAAGGAAATGAGATTTGTATTAAGACTTGATTAAAAGTTGATTACAAGATTAAAGAGAGATTTGATTGATATAAACTACACTAGGAATTGATAAGACGAACATGATAACCTAATTAGACTAATGGGGTATTTATAGTGGGGATTAGGTACACAAATTAGGGTTTACTAAGGGCTTAAATGACGATTAAGTCCTTGAGGAATCGTTCCTCTCAGAAAAATATGCGAGTCTCCTTTTTGCTAGTCTTTCCCGAGGTATGCGCATCCTTCATAGAACAAGTAGAAGACGAAATAGCTGTCACACAATCCGAGCGTCCAGGGCACGGGACGAGCGGATTGTCTTCTTGTTGGACGAGCGGATTCGTGGGGTGGACGGGCGGATTGTGGTGGTTTTGGACGAGCGTCCTTCTGAGGAAGACACTCGGATTGTTTGTCTTGGACGGGCGGATTGTGGGCAATCCGCTCGGATTCTCCGTCAGCTTCTTCCTTTCCTATTTTCTTCCTTTTTCTTCATACAATCCTTGAGGATTTCATCGGAGATGCAAGGATCTTTTCTCATCATTGCCCAACTACTATAATATGTACAAAGGCCTTCTAGTCTTGTCTTCTCTTTGATGCTTGGTCATTGAATTCAATCAATTTAGCTCCATTTTGCCATGAAAATGCAAGGTTTGCACTCCTTTCCTACCAAGGGATCAAAACCTCAAAGAATATGCAAAATAAAGGACTAAAGACAATAAATGACCTAAATATGCACTAAAAAGCATGGGAACAAGGCTAATTCGGGGACTAAATATGCTCAAATAATGGTCACATCAAATATCCCCAAACCGAACCTTTGCTCGTCCCGAGTAAAGAAGTGACAAAGACTAGGACCGTTATTTAAACTAACCTAATAGCATAGCCGATATGAGACAATTAGCGGGTCTCACTCCGCCCCTTCAAATCACAACAAGACAACCATGAGGTAGGATGCCTTCTTGCAAGGCAAGGTGGGTCTTGCCAAAATGGCGACACATCCAAACATTAAGCACATAAAACAAGTAATGGATGCATCTACAAAAGAATAGCCACTTTCCTCATCTAAGTGGCGGAAATTATCTACAAGGGAAGCAATTCAAGGGTACACACTCCTTCATAGATGCAATTTCTTCAAACTACTAAGCCTAGAAGGATACCAATAAATCACCTCCAAATTGTGTCAAGCTAGGGTACCTTTGTCCTCAATCGTTAAATGCTTTCGTCAAGAATAGACTCCCTATGGTGTTAGAAACACTGGAGGATAGCGGAATTCCCCCTCTTGCCTAGACAAGAAGAAGGGTCGTCCCCTCTCTACCATGCACAAAAATGGATACAATGGATAAAGGGATCGATAGTATTTGAGTTTCATTTGGGAGTTTGCTTTTGTTTTTGTTTTTCCCCCCCAATTTCTTGTGGCATATAACATTTGAGAACACTTTCTTTTTGCCATTTCTTTTGATTTTTTGCAATTCAATACTTGACAACTTTTCAACTTTTTGCATTTTTCTTTTGAACATTTTCAAAGTCACCCCATATGTAGTGAGGGTGGCTTATATTTGAAGCATAGGAGTTCTATTTTTGCTCCTCTTTTCTTTTGATGCATTTTGCAAACTTTTTGACTTTTCATTTCATTTCTTGAACTTAAATTTTTGAACAATTTCTTTTTGTGCCCATTCCCTTTGATGACAAAATGTGGTAGAACATGGATGAATGATGGTTGCATGGTTTCAAGGGTCACCTTGGAATAAACGATAGCCAAGGAGTTATCACACCACAAGGTACTCTTGACTAGGCCTTAATCCATGGGTCAAAGGATACTAGCATGACACATCCTAGGGTGTTTTACAAGTATTCTAACAAGAAAAGTCTTAAGAAGAAAAGGCATCTACTAGGGCCTATGTACACTTGTCAAGCTTCCCAAGTAGATGGTTTCACAAAAATTTTCTAACATGCAACTACATGCCATGATGCAATTAACATATATACATCCTAATGCATATGATTCTACCAACTAATATGCCAAATAATCTAAATGCAAGTCCTAAATTCACATTGTTTTTACCGCATCAATCAAAATAAAGCCACATAGTCATTAACATAAAGAGGAAAAAGGAGATTGGAAAGATCATACCATGCGGTCTTCAATATCCTCATGTCTCGGATGTGGCGTAGTCGATCAATGTGAACAAGGATAGAACAAACACAATATATACAACAATATATACAAGTCTACACTACAAAGGAAATGAACTTATTTTTGGTTTTTCAATTTTTCAATTTTTTTGATTTTTTCGAATTTTTTGATTTTTTTGGATTTTTGAATAAAAGTTAAGTTAGAATTTCCCATCCCCACACTAATATGGGCATTGTCCTCAATGGCCAATATGATAGGAAATTATGCAAGCATGATGCATGATTTCTATACTAAATGCAAGCTATACTAAGCTACACTACATGATGCATGGGTTTTTGTTTATGACAGAGAGCGTAATTTAGATTACCTCCCATTGCGTATGCATGTACTTCCCCAAACTGATATAGACATTATTTCTAATGTCTTAAATTTTGGGGTAGTTCATGCACACAAGATGCAATGCATGAAACTATATGTTGTCATTTTGGATTTTTCATGTGGGAACAATAATAAGAACACCTCAATGGGGCCGAGGTGTTAGTCCTCATGTTGCTAGGACTTTCCAAACTATGATCAAGATAAAAATAAAGAAAACAAAGAAAGAAGTAGACAAACCTCAAGAGGGTAGGAGCCTCCAAAGTTTGCTAGTCCTCCACCATATCATCATTGTCATCATTTTCCTCCATGGAATTGGAATCATCTCCACTCTCATCTTCACTTCCTTGATCTTGCTCACTCCCTTCATCATCTTCATTAGCCTCTTCTTCTTCATCTACCTCTTCATCAACACCCTCATCATCAACAATCTCATCATCGACATTCTCATCTTCACCCGGTCTTTCACCACTAGATGTGCTTGGAAAGAAGACTTCCCTATCCGCCCAACTAGGCAAAGGACATGATGGATCAAGTAGTCCTTGCCTAGCTAAATGAAGGAGGGGTGGATATTGGGCTAAGTATGCATCTACTCGATCATTATAAGCTTGTTTGTGCATCTCTTGCATGAGTAGAGTCATGTAGTCATTGCCCACTTCAACATCTTTGGGTTTGAACTCTTGATATTTGAATGGGTAGGGTGGTGTGACAATGGAGGAGGAGGGCTCTTCAATCTCGCCCCTTTGTTGACGGATGATGTACTTGGCGTCCTTTGAGAGTGGAAGAAGGTAGTTTGTTCGATGAGAACTTAATCGGCATATCTTGGAAGGCAAAGTGAAAGATCTAGCATCATTGGTTAGCCACCCATAGTTGGTGTCAAGAGAGTTATGCTTGACCCACTTGTACTTGTAAATCATGGCGTCCATGTCAATGAGATGACCCCCTTTGATCGCCACATAGTTGTTATCCTTGTTGAAATTTGCGTCAAAGTGCTTGGCCAAGAGAGTAACTAGACCTCCATTTACAATATGAGCGGTGCCTTCCTTACCACAATCAACATGAAGCCATCTTTCCATCAAAAGCCTTAGAGCATTGTAAGGCTTAGTGAATTCCCTTCTGACATTTAAGGCCGACTCAAGTAAAACACAATCGAGCTTGGTAAAGTGATTAGTGCCTTTTCTTGCAATTATAGTATTCCCGATGACCTTGTGCCACAGTCTAATGCCCGGATGGTGGACTAATAGAGCGCGACAAGCATGAAAGCTCACAAATTTCTTCCCGGAAATCGCCTCCCAAAGAGGGGTGGGGTCATACTTTTCGGGCATCTTGTGATAATATGGTTTATCACTAAGGCCTAATACCTTACTCAAAACATCAAAGGTGATGCGCCTATTCACATTGGCAAGACGAAACTCGATGTATTCTCTAGTCTCTACCTTAGTCACTTTCAATGAACTTAAGAATTCCAAGGTAAGGGAGGGGTATGTCAATTCTCTTGTGGTAAACAATTTACCCAAACCCATGGCTTCAAAGAAGGCTTTTGTTTGTTCAAGGACACCCAATTTGTTCAAGACATTTTCACAAATGAATTTGGTGGGCAAAATGGCTTTCTTAGCATACTTGTCAAATGTATCCCTATGGGAGTCGGAAATGAAAATTACCTCCGGATAGTTTGATAATTGAGCAATTTCCGGAGTTGTTGTTGTTGTTGCTTCCAAGGGAGGATCTTGTTGTTGTTGAACTTCCATGTTTGCATTAGCAACCACCATAGCCATTGAAGCTTTCTTTGCTTGAAGGCTTTATTGCCTTTTCGAAAGTGTCTTTGCCTTGAGTGCCTTTGTTTCTCCTTTTGTTCTTGCCATTGTTGATTATACCAAGAAAAGGTTGCAAATCTTCAATTTCTAATTATACCCAAATCGATTTAAGATGAAAGGATTTGTCTTTGTATTTCAAAAATCGACTCAAAGGTTGAAGATTTTGGTGCTTGGATTGATTATTGTTGCAAAAGGAGTGATTAATTGTTGTTGTAAGGAAGTTTGAATTTGATTTTGTTGAATTTGGTTGAGGAAATTTTGTTTTTGGTGATGGAGAGGATGAGGGTTTTGGGCTTTTGGGGTAGTGGTTGAATGTTTGAATGAATGTGGGAAGGGGTATTAAAACACCCGAAAATTTCAAAACTGCAGGGGGAAGACGAGCGGATTCTCGTCGGGACGCTCGGATTCTGCTCAATTTGGCTTCAGGAAAACTCGCCTAAAGACGAGCGTCTTTCAGTGAAGACGAGCGGATTCCGCAATTCAGGACGAGCGGATTCCCTTAAAGACGAGCGGATTCTCTTACAGAAACTTTCCTTAATCTGCACTGGCAAAAAGACGAGCGTTTTTTCACAAAGTCGAGCGGCCAGTTTCAGACGAGCGTCTTTTCAGCTTGGACGCTCGGATTCTCTTACAGACCAAAATTTTTCATTTTGCAGCTCATTTGGACGGACGGATTCTTCCACAGACGCTCGGATTCCTATAAGACGAGCGGATTACCCAGAATACGCTCGGATTCCATCTGGTCTACCCGGATTCAGGTCCATCCGTGCACTTGCATATCCCGTGTCATTTTCATTCTTCAAATCTCGTGTTCTTCATTGTAGGGGCACTACAAAGGCATGAATAGCCTGGGCAATTGCTATCCCCACACTAAGTTAAAGCACTACACATCAATAAAATCATTAGTCCCTCCCTCACTTCTCTCAAAAATGATGAATATCTTGATCAAGGGATAAAAAATCCAAAAATGATAAAAATGCAATGTAAGAATTAAAATGCAAGTTAGGGAGTTAGAAATATTTACAAATGGTGGTTTGGAGAGGACTCCACCAAACTCTCATCT
This sequence comes from Silene latifolia, assembly GCF_048544455.1. NCBI lineage: Eukaryota > Viridiplantae > Streptophyta > Magnoliopsida > Caryophyllales > Caryophyllaceae > Silene > Silene latifolia. The sequence continues at coordinate 77,403,169 of NC_133529.1, forward strand.
TTAGTGAGATGTCATAGGGGCATGTTCAAGGTGTTGTTGATGTTACTCAACACCTTGAAGAAGTAGTCAAAAGATTGTTCGTTATCATGATAAAGATCCTCAATAGATCTTTTCACTTGTTGTCCTTCATGTTGATCTTGATCGATAGCATTACCAATATAGGGATTGAAAATCCCTTCAAATTCATCGTCCCAAAGACCACAAACTTCATCTTCTTGATCATTGAAAATCTCTTGAGTTGATAGAGACAACTCTCCTTCTTTCTTGTTTTGGCCAATGAGGCCATCCTCTTCACTTGTCATGGGTGAGCCTTTCAAGCTCTCTTTGTTGCTATTCCCTTGCTCTTTGAATGGAGCATCATCAACTTTCTTTTTCCATTGGAATTCCGACTTCTTCCTATCATCCTTCCGGTTATAATGATCAACCATAAAACATGGTTCATGCAAACGGGGAGCTCTCATGGTCTTGTCAAGATTGAAAGTTATGGTCTCATCTCCCACCTCTAGAGTAAGCTCTCCATGCTTCACATCTATCACCGCACCCGCGGTGTGCAAGAAAGGTCTACCTAGAATGATTGGAATATTGGAGTCTTCTTCCATGTCAACAATGACAAAGTCCACCGGGATGAAAAATTTCCCAACTCTTACGGAAACATCTTCCCATATCCCTAATGGTGTCTTCGTCGATCTATCGGCCATTTGGAGTGTAATATTTGTACATTTAAGCTCTCCCATCCCTAACCTTTTACTCACCGAATACGGCATAACACTCACACTAGCCCCTAGATCACATAGGGCTTTGTTGATCGTGGTGTTGCCAATGGTACATGGTATTGAGAAGCTTCCCGGATCTTTAAGTTTCGGAGGTGAACTCCCTTGAAGGATTGCACTACTCACCTTAGTGAAGGCGATAGTTTCAAGTTTCCGGATCGACTTCTTTTTCGTAAGGATGTCCTTCATGTACTTTGCATAGGCCGGCACGTGATTGATTAATTCCGTGAAAGGAATCGTGTAATACTCCGTATTTATATGTCTTGGGGGTACTCTATCGAGTAGCCCTTACTCTGTCGAGTATGGGCAAGTTGCGGAATAAAATAGTTTCTGACCTGTTGGGCACTCGATCGAGTAGCTGGGGCACTCGATCGAGTAGGGGGGTACTCGATCGAGTACCTTGGGTACTCGATCGAGTGTCCGGTTTACGGGGAGTTTTTCGCGGGTTTTGTTAATTATGCGATTAGGGTATTTAAACATAATCGTCGTTGTTTTAATTCACTTTTACCAAAACCTAAAACCTGTTTAAGAGAGAAAGCAGTCAGTCATCTTCCTAATCGCATCCTTAACAATTCCCGGAGTTCAGACGGTCAGTTCGTATCGTAGTTCGTGTCGTTGGATTCCTTGCGTCGAGGGTAAGCTTTTAATATAATTTATATAATGTTTTGCTAGGTTTGGTCAAACCCTAATTTAGGAATTGGGGGTTTTTATGAGTAGTATTTGAATGGTAGCATCTATGTGTTGTATGATAGGAGGAGAATTCGTAGAGGAGCCGTTTTGATACAAAAGAGATAGATACCGTCTGCGTGTTGTGCTTTCCGGTAGGATTTTCTACTCGTATTAGTCCCATAATGGGATATTGGTGATGTCTTGTAGTTAGTTGTTTGATATGATGATTGTGGTTGTGATTGTGATTGTGATTGTGATTGTGATTGGTTTCTATGGCTCTCGAGATGCGTTCTCTACCGAGTGGGGTCACTTGCGGGAGTGATCTCACGCCCTAGTTTCGCCCTTCGTGGAACCCGCCACGAAAGGGGATGTGCACATTAATGGACGGGGTTATCGCTCGTACGATGAGCGGGGCTTAGGTGGGAACGGCTGCGGTCCCCCCATCGCGTGGCTGGTCCAAAGTGGACGGTCAAGATTGAGATGATGGGAGTTGGTGGTGTGTGTGTGTGTGACAGTTCAAGGTTGTCTGTTTGTCTTATTGTTGTTATCTATATTGATTGTGTGATTAGTATCGACCCGGTGTTGTTTTGTAAACTGCGGTGATCCATTCGGGATGGTGAGCAGATATTGAGCAGTATAGCGATGAGTACCGGGATAGCCGGGATGGCCACGACATGACGATAGAGTCTTCCGCTGTAGTTTAGCATTTATTTACATTTTTTGGTTGAGAACAGATAGTTTGGAATAATGTATTGCACTTTGGTTTGGTTTTGAGGATTGTATTTATTCATTAAACTATTTACAATAAATGTTGTTTCTGTTTTGTCTATTTGATTATCATACCTCGGGCGACCGAGATGGTGATGTCTTCATACCTGAGTGGTCCTGGTAAGGCACTCGGAGTATGGGGGTGTTACAAATGGTATCAAAGCGACGATCCTGAAACCTGTAACCAATGAACTTAATGAACATAGGGAGTCAATTAAAATGAACCCGGGGTAAAAGTTGTAGGAGCTAGTGCAAAGGCTTGGGAGACGTCCTAAAGTCGCGGGGGTCGCCCTACAACTTTGAACCGGTCACATGGGGGGGAATGTGTGTTGAGTCATGTGTGTGCTTAGTAACTTGCGTAACAACGTGATGGAATGTGTTGATGGTTGGATGTTCGAATTGGAAGTTGATGAGATGAAAGAAAAGTGATGTTATATATACAGACATTGTTGATGAAATGATAGCATGATGGAATGTTTTACAATGTGGCTTTAATAGCATGAATGTTATGATATAATGTGATTTATAAAGTTAGCAATGTTAGTATGTGACGTAATATGCGGGTAGCTCTTACGTATTAGTGGTACTTGATCGAGTGAGGCTGACTCGATCGGGTAGATTTATGGCGATTTTGAGTCCAGAATCGCGTTTTGGGGCACTCGATCGAGTAACTAGGGGTACTCGATCGAGTAGGGGGTCACTCGATCGAGTAGCCTAGATACTCGATCGAGTGGGTTAGAGATCAGAAGGTCTGTTTGGTTCTGGAGTTTGGGTACTCGATCGAGTACATGGGGGCACTCGATCGAGTAGCCCGTTACTCGATCGAGTGGGTTTGGATACTCGATCGAGTAGGTTCTGGGCAGCGCGTTTTCGTGTTTTGGGGTTTAGTACGTGTGTTTATGTTTACCCTTTCTTATATAGCTTCAAGATGCCGCCCAAGAGAAATGCTTTGTATGCAAGAGCTGAGCTTATGACTACGGACGACATCGTCAAGATGTTAGAGCACCAGGATGCTCTTACTGAGACCCTGAAGAGAGTGAATGAGGACAAGGATAAGAGTAAGGAGAAGGAGGTTGACCATGCTAAAGTCAGCCTCTATATTGCGAGGTTTAACCCGAAGGAGTACAAGGGAGTTGAGGAGCCTAACCTTCTTGATAGTTGGTTGAGGGAGATGGAGAACATACTAGAGTTAGTTTCGTCTGTCCCGATGAGATGAGAGTGGATCAGCCGCATTATATCTGAGGGAGGCAGCTGGCAAGTGGTGGGATTCAGTGAAAGTGAGTGCCAAGGAGATATATACCAACCAGGGGTTACCTGCTATACCTTGGGAGGAGTTTCGTAGGGCTGTGAGGAAGGAGTTCGTACCAGAACATGTGAGGAGTAAGTTGAGAGAGGAGTTCGACAAGTTTAAGATGACTGCTGAGATGTCTGTGGCTGAGTACTACAGGCAGTTCAATGAGAAATCTAGGTATGCTAAGGATATGGGTTTGAGTGAGGAGAATCTGGCTTTGAGGTTTGAGAGAGGGCTAACCACGAAAATTATGGATAAGTTACCCGTGGGAGTCCTTACTGATGTGAAGGAAGCATATGAGAGGGCTGGGAGAGCTGAGAGACTAGTGGAGATGGCTCAGGAGAGGTCAGGTGGAGAGAAGAGGAAGTCGGAGAGCGAGGGTGGTGGCCAATCTAATTTCAAGAAAGGCAACCACAATCAATCTAAGGGATTTTCTTCTGGGTCTGGGTTTAGTGCTGGGGCTTCCTTTGAGCGAGGCCGTGGGAGTGTGAGCAATAGCTGGGGAGTGACCTGCTTTGGTTGTGGTGGCGTAGGCCACAAGAGACATGAGTGCACAAGTGCACCGGATCTTTCGAGACTCGCGCAGAGCTTTGCGAGCAACAGACCAGCTGGATCATGGCCATCCGGGGAGGTCAGAGCTACCAGAGTGGAGGCAACCGCAACGGCGGTAATTCTTATCAGAAGACACCGATGAACAACAACAACAATCAAGGGTCGGGTGCTAAGCCGACCGCATCAGCTAGTACTGTCCAGGGAGGTGGGCAGAAGACCAGTGGCAAGTTGTTCATGATGGACAAGAAGGCAGCTGAGGAAGATGTGCACGTTATCACCGGTACATTCCTTGTTAATGGTATTCCTACGTTTGTTTTGTTTGATTCGGGGGCTTCTCAGTCGTTTGTGTCTTCGAGTCATGTAAAACAGTTGGGTTTGAGAGTATATGAGTCTGTTAGGGAGCAAGTTTTCATACCTTCGGGTGAGTCTGTATCGTGTGGGAGGTTGTTTAGAGATGTATCTTTGATAGTTGGGCAAGTCGATTTCCCTGTAGACTTGCTAGAGTTTCCTTTTAATGGTTTTGAGATGATAGTTGGGATGGATTGGTTAGGGAAGTATAAAGCTAAGATAGACTGTCATCAAAAGAAAGTGTCCCTAAGAGGTCCTAAGGGTGTTAGTGTGTCTTATCGTGGGTTTCTAGTCAAACCCAAAGTTAAGTTGATTTCAGCTGTCACCTTGAAGTCGTATCTGAGGAAGGGATGTCCTCTGATTTTGTGCCATGTGAGAGATGACCGGATAGAGAGCCCGGCATTTGACGAGATACCAGTGGTGGGAGAGTTTGCAGACGTTTTTCCAGAGGAGATTCCGGGATTGCCACCGAAGAGGGAGATAGATTTCACCGTTGAGTTGAAGCCAGGGACGGGGCCAATCTCTAAGGCACCGTACCGTATGGGTCCTAAGGAGATGGAGGAGCTTAGGAAGCAGTTGGATGATTTGATAGAGAAGGGATACATTAGACCAAGTGTATCGCCTTGGGGAGCACCAGTTCTTTTCGTGAAGAAGAAAGATGGGAGTTTGAGGTCGTGCATAGATTACCGGAGTCGAACCGTGTGACGATAAAGAACAAGTATCCTTTGCCAAGGATAGATGACCTGTTTGATCGGTTGAGTGGTGCAAAGTGATCTTTTCTAAGATTGATTTGAGGTCGGGGTACCATCGGGTGAAGATTAGAGATGTGGACATACCGAAGACAGCTTTCACGTCGAGGTATGGCCATTATGAGTATGTGGTGATGCCATTTGGGTTGTCTAATGCGCCGGCAGTGTTTATGGATTTGATGAATAGGATCTTCAGACAGTTCTTGGACCAGTTCGTGGTGGTGTTTATCGATGACATCTTAGTCTACTCTAAGACTAAGGAGGAGCATGAGGAGCATCTGAGGATCGTGTTGCAGACTTTGAGGGATCATGAGTTGTATGCTAAGTTGTCCAAGTGTGAGTTCTGGTTGGAGAAAGTTGCTTTTCTGGGGCATGTAATCTCTAAAGATGGGGTAGTTGTGGATCCGGCGAAGATTGAGGTCGTGTGACAAAATGGGAAGCACCAAGAATGTTCTTTGAGGTTATGAGTTTCTTGGGTTTAGCCGGATACACAGGCGGTTCGTGAAAGATTTCTCCAAGATAGCTAGACCGATGACAAAGCATTGATGAGGAAAGAGAACAGGTTTCGTTGGGATGAGAGTTGTGAGAGGGCGTTCCAAACCTTAAAGGAGCGTTTGACCACGCTCCCGTCCTCGCATTCGCTGAAGGGAGCGAGAATTTTGAGGTTTATACAGATGCCTCGAAGAATGGGCTGGGATGTGTGTTGATGCAGAATGGTAAAGTGATTGCCTATGCTTCTAGGCGGTTGAAGCCTTATGAGGAGAACTACCCTACTCATGATCCGGAGTTGGGTGCGGTGGTGTTTGCTCTCAAGATTTGGAGACATTACCTTTATGGAGCAATCTTTAAGGTATTTTTCTGATCACAAGAGTCTCAAGTACATCTTCACGCAGAAGGAGTTGAACATGAGACAGAGGAGGTGGATGGAGCGGATTGGTGATTATGACATGGAAATCATCTACCATGAAGGAAAGGCCAATGTTGTTCAGCGATGCTTTGAGTAGGAAGAGTGTACATTCCTTGTGTACAGCTCTATCTTTGATGAGGCCGAGGGATGAGGTAGCGAGCTTTGGGATACATATGATGCAGAAAGGAGATGCCATGGGTGATATGACAAAGACACATGGAGTTTTATGATGACATTCGGGATAAGCGAGGCTTTGGATCCTAAGATAGTGGAGTGGAGAGCTGGAGTAGAGAAAGGGACAAAGTGTTCCGGTTTTCTATTCATACGAGATGGTAGCTTGAGGTTTGATGGTAGGTGGTGTGTTCCTAACGATGAGGAGTTGAAAAAGACGATCATGACTGAAGCGCATTGCACACCATATTCGGTGCATCCGGTGGAGACAAGCTTTACAAAGATTTGAAGAAAACGTTTTGGTGGCCTGGGATGAAGAAAGAGACAAATGAGTTTGTATCCCGTTGTTTGACATGCCAGAGAGTTAAAGGGGAACAGAGAAGACCACAAGGTAAGGTTCGGTCTTTGGAGGTGCCTGAGTGGAAGTGGGAATCCATTTCCATGGATTTCATTGTGGGTTTGCCTAAGAGTCAACAAGGTAACAATATGATTTGGGTGATAGTGGATCGTCTGACCAAGTCAGCTCACTTTGTTCCAATGAAAGATACATGGACTAAGGCACAATTGGCTATGGCCTATCGAAAGAACGTGCTTAAGTTACATGGAGTCCCTAAGGACATAGTGTCTGACAGAGATGCGAGGTTTATATCAAGGTTTTGGAAGGAGTTGCAGAATCGTTGGGAACGACTTTGAAGATGAGTAAAGATTTCATCCTGCGACGACAGACGGGCAGACGAGAGAACAATCAAGACTCTTGAGGATATGTTGCGAGCTTGTGTGATGGATTTTGGTGGTATTTGGGAGCGAGAGGTTGGACTTGATAGAGTTTTCTTACAACAACAAAGCTATCACACTAGTATTGGTATGGCACCGTTTGAGGCTTTGTATGGGAGGAGATGTAGGAGTCCGATCCGTTGGGACGATAGTCTTTGAGGCAAAGTGGTTTTAGGACCGAGATGGTACATGAGATGGTGGAACAGATTAAGATGATCAGGGAACGGATGAGAGCAGCCCAGGATCGACAGAAGAGTTATGCAGATCTACACCGTCGGGACATAGAGTTTCAAGTTGGGGACAAGGTTCTTCTGAAAGTGTCTCCAATGCGTGGAGTTATGAGATTTGGGAAGAAAGGCAAGCTAAGCCAGAAGTTTATAGGGCCTTATGAGATCTTAGAGCGAGTTGGGGAAGTTGCTTATCGTTTGGCTTTACCAGCTGCGTTAGAAAGAGTGCATAATGTGTTTCATGTATCGCAGCTGCGGAAGTATGTGAGTGACCCGTCACATGTGTTGGAGGCAGAGAGCTTAGAGCTGGATGAGTCTTTATCATACCTTGAGGTGCCTAAGCAGATCCTAGACCGAAAAGTTAGAAAGACCAGGAGTGGTGAGACAGTTTTGCTTAAGATCCTTTGGTCTAACCATGAGACTGAGGAAGCTACATGGGAGGCGGAGGATATCATGAAAGAGCGTTACCCTTTCCTTTTTGATCAGGTATGTATGGTTACGGGGACGTAACCTTGTTTCTTTTAGGGGGGTAGGAGATGATCGCGAGAGTTTTTAAGAGTTCTATATACACCTTTTATATGTTGTGTCGGTATGATTGTCGGGATAGGTTGGGGTTAGTATCATGTTTTACGTTGTGTTTTGTTTGACCTTCGAGTCGGGAGGCTTATGGGAGTACCTTTGTTTAGTGGTGGTTTGAACTTCGGGGACGAAGTTCCTTTTAAGGAGGGAAGACTGTAATACTCCGTATTTATATGTCTTGGGGGTACTCTATCGAGTAGCCCTTACTCCGTCGAGTATGGGCAAGTTGCGGAATAAAATAGTTTCGACTGTTGGGCACTCGATCGAGTAGTGGGGCACTCGATCGAGTAGGACTACTCGATCGAGTACCTTGGGTACTCGATCGAGTGTCCGGTTTACGGGGAGTTTTTCGCGGGTTTTGTTAATTATGCGATTAGGGTATTTAAACATAATCGTCGTTGTTTTAATTCACTTTTACCAAAACCTAAAACCTGTTTAAGAGAGAAAGCAGTCAGTCATCTTCCTAATCGCATCCTTAACAATTCCCGGAGTTCAGACGGTCAGTTCGTATCGTAGTTCGTGTCGTTGGATTCCTTGCGTCGAGGGTAAGCTTTTAATATAATTTATATAATGTTTTGCTAGGTTTGGTCAAACCCTAATTTAGGAATTGGGGGTTTTTATGAGTAGTATTTGAATGGTAGCATCTATGTGTTGTATGATAGGAGGAGAATTCGTAGAGGAGCCGTTTTGATACAGCTGTAGATACCGTCTGCGTGTTGTGCTTTCCAGGTAGGATTTCCTACTCAGTATTAGTCCCATAATGGGATATTGGTGATGTGCTGTAGTTAGTTGTTTGATATGATGATTGTGATTGTGATTGTGATTGTGATTGTGATTGTGATTGGTTTCTATGGCTCTCGAGATGCGTTCTCGGCTGAGTGGGGTCACTTGCGGGAGTGATCTCACGCCCTAGTTTCGCCCTTCGTGGAACCCGCCACGAAAGGGGATGTGCACATTAATGGACAGGGTTATCGCTCGTACGATGAGCGGGGCTTAGGTGGGAACGGCCGCGGTCCCCATGGCGCGTGGCCGGGTCCAGTGGACAGTCAGTATTGAGATGATGGGAGTTGGTGGTGTGTGTGTGTGTGACAGTTCAGCTGTCTGTTTGTCTTATTGTTGTTATCTATATTGATTGTGTAATTAGTACTGACCCCGGTGTTGTTTTGTAAACCTGCGGTGATCCATTCGGGGATGGTGAGCAGATATTGAGCAGGTATAGCGATGAGTACTGGGATAGCTGGGATGGCCACGACATGACGATAGAGTCTTCCGCTGTAGTTTAGCATTTATTTACATTTCAGTTGAGAACAGATAGTTTGGAATAATGTATTACACTTTCAGTTTGGTTTCGAGGATTGTATTTATTCATTAAACTATTTACAATAAATGTTGTTTCTGTTTTGTCTATTTGATTATCATACCTCGGGCGACCGAGATGGTGATGTCTTCATACCTGAGTGGTCCTGGTAAGGCACTCGGAGTATGGGGGTGTTACAAATCGAGACTTCCAAATTCTTCACAATTTCCATAAATTTTCCAAGTTGGTCATCAAATTTGGGCTTAGCTTGACGACTTGGAAAAGGAAGTCTAATCACAATGGGTTCCTTCTCCTTGGCCTTATCTTCACTTTTCTTTGAAACTTCTTCTTTTGATGGTTCTCCATCCTTGGAGTTTTGCACAATTTCTTCTTTGTCACTAGTTTCCACAACTTCATTCTCAACTTGCTTCTTCGGCGCTTCATACCTCGTACCACTCCTCAAGTGAATGGCACTAACCGTTTCATGTCTTGGGGGATTACTTTGAGGTGGTAATTGCCCCTTTTGTCTTTGTGAGCTTGAAGATGCTAGTTGAGTCAATTGGGTTTCCAACATTTTGGTGTGGGCTAGGATGTTGTTGATGGTGATTTCTTTTGCTTGACTATCCTTTTGCATTTGAGTGAAAAACTCTTGTTGATTCTTTTGCATTTGGAGGACCGCTTTTTGAACATCAAAACCTTGGTCATTTTTTGATTGTATGGAGTTTGATTTTGGTAAGCTTGGTTTTGGTTGTAAAAGGGTCTTTGATTTTGGTTCCTCATGGGAGGTGGGGTGTATGTTGGTTGAGGGTTTTGAACATTTTGGCTTTTGTATGAGAGATTTGGGTGGCATTTGGTGTTTTCATTGTAATAATTGGAATAAGGGGTACCACTCTTGTATGCTTGAAAAGCATTCACTTGTTCATTTGTTCCCCTACATTCACTTTGGTCATGTCCCAAAGTTCCACAATTCTCACATATCCCGCTTGGGATTGATGAAGATGCCGTCAAGGCATTAACATGATGCTTTGGTGATTTTGAGGCTTCTTCAAGTTTAGCCATAGCTTTTTCGAACTTCAAATTGATGGTATCAATGTGAGAACTAAGTTGAGCACCCAATTGAGTAATGGAGTCCACTTCATGCTTTCCTCCTCTAGTAGCCTTGCGAGGTCTACTATATTGTGAATTATGGACCGCCATTTCCTCAATCTTGTTCCAAGTTTGATTATCGTCAACTTCGGTGAACATACCATTTGATCCCATATTGAGAATGTTTCTTGAGTCTTCATAAAGACCATTCCAAAATTGTTGTACCAAGAACCACTCGCTAAGTCCATGATGAGGACATGAGCGACAAATTCCCTTGAATCGCTCCCAAGCTTCATACAAGGATTCTTCATCTCTTTGCTTAAAGCCCGTAATTTGAGCTCTTAGCATGTTAGTCTTTTCCGGTGGGTAGAACCTTTTGTAGAAAGCTAGAGCCAACTTCTTCCAAGAGTCAATTCTGAGAGTAGCCTTATCAAGGCCTTTCAACCATTGTTTTGCGGTGCCAATGAGAGAAAAAGGAAATAAGACCCATCGAATTTGGTCTTGAGTTACACCGGTTTGAGAAATCGCATCACAATAGTCACACAAAGTCTCCATGTGAGAGTGAGGGTCTTCACTAGGCATCCCCCCAAATTGGCTTCTTTCGACTAATTGGATAAATGCGGATTTGGCAATGAAATTTCCGGTTAAGTGTTATGGTGTGGGAGTACCATTGGGTAGGTTCTCCTCGGTTGGTACGGAATGTGATGAAAACTTAGGCATTGTGGGTTGATTTTGTGTTGGATTTTGTGTTGGGTTCTCCTCACCTTCTCTTGCAAAAGGGTTGACGAACTCAATAGTGTTTGGTTGAATATCTACAACCTCACCAATACCTCTCAAAGTTCTTCTAGCAAGTCTTCTATTGTTTGTCAAAGTCCTTTCAATTTCGTGATCAAAGGGTAACAAGTTACCTTGTGATCTTCTAGACATGCAAAATATCAAACAACTCGAAAACAATTAGAACAAACCTTGAGGAGTTTTACTTCCCCAAGGCAAAGAAAGACACAACTAATAACAATCTAAGAAAATCTAAATCAAGTTAACACCGTCCCCGGCAACCGCGCCATTTTTGGTCGTACTCACTTGAGAGGTTTAGTTTTCGGTACTTGTCGTTAGGAGCACCTAGACCAAAACAATATTTATAACTCCACAAACAACTCTACAATTAGTAAAGAGGCAAGTAAAGGTCGGATCCCAAGGGACCGGTATTGAAGTGAGATTTTCAATTGCAACTAGCGGTGTCTAGGGGTGTCACAATTTGGGGTTTGAATAGAATATCACTAAATTAAATAGCAATGAAAGTAAACAAGCAAGATGATTGAAAAGGGGTGTAAACAATTGATAAATGGCACTAGGGTGTCATGGGGTCATAGGGGATTCATGGGAATTGATCATACAAACATATTCTCAAATTATAAGCAAGCAATTATTGTTGTGATGGATCGAGTTGGTTTATGTCTTACAATCCTAGGAAAGTTTGGGTCCCGGAGCCGAATCGATTAGATTGTACAACAACTACAAGTCGACTTAATCTTCCCTACTCAACTACATGCATGGTCTAATGAGACTCGAGTTGGTTTATGTCTTACAAGTCTCATTGAAAAGATAGGTGATGGGTAAAAAATGCAAGGATTCGTAGGCTCGCAAGGAAACTACTCACTCATTATCATGTTGAACATGCTAGCAAGGTTGTCAATCATACCAACAAAGTGAAACATGATGAATAAATGAAGATAATTAACAATAATTAAAAAGGGATTAAGAGGATTATACCTACTAATGATTCCAATAATAAAGCAAAGAATAATAGAAGTACTTGATGATTGATTGGAAGGTTGTCGATCTCCCAATAATAACCCAAATAATCTTCAATTACCCAAAATGAAAGATGAACAAAAGAAAGATTAAGGAAATGAGATTTGTATTAAGACTTGATTAAAAGTTGATTACAAGATTAAAGAGAGATTTGATTGATATAAACTACACTAGGAATTGATAAGAAGAACATGATAACCTAATTAGACTAATGGGGTATTTATAGTGGGGATTAGGTACACAAATTAGGGTTTACTAAGGGCTTAAAAGACGATTAAGTCCTTGAGGAATCGCTCCTCTCAGAAAAATATGCAAGTCTCCTTTTTGCTAGTCTTTCCCGAGGTATGCGCATCCTTCATAGAACAAGTAGAAGACGAAATAGCTGTCACACAATCCGAGCGTCCAGGGCACGGGACGAGCGGATTGTCTTCTTGTTGGACGAGCGGATTTGTGGGGTTGACGGGCGGATTGTGGTGGTTTTGGACGAGCGTCCTTCTGAGGAAGACACTCGGATTGTTTGTCTTGGACGGGCGGATTGTGGGCAATCCGCTCGGATTCTCCGTCAGCTTCTTCCTTTCCTCTTTTCTTCCTTTTTCTTCATACAATCCTTGAGGATTTCATCGGAGATGCAAGGATCTTTTCTCATCATTGCCCAACTACTATAATATGTACAAAGGCCTTCTAGTCTTGTCTTCTCTTTGATGCTTGGTCATTGAATTCAATCAATTTAGCTCCATTTTGCCATGAAAATGCAAGGTTTGCACTCCTTTCCTACCAAGGGATCAAAACCTCAAAGAATATGCAAAACAAAGGACTAAAGGCAATAAATGACCCAAATATGCACTAAAAAGCATGGGAACAAGGCTAATTCAGGGACTAAATATGCTCAAATAATGGTCACATCAGTGAGTGAGTAGAATGATGAGAGAGGACCCATGGTAAGAAAGAGTGAGAAGGTACCGATATGAAGTAGTGAAATTGAGTTTTGGAGCAACGAAAAGGTAACCGGATTACCAGAGAGTTAGGTACAAGGAGTAAGGAGATGAACTAATAATTGATTTTGTCGAGTGTAAAAAGAAAAGAATGAGGGGAGTAAACTAAGAGAACGTTGACCGGAGTTAAGAAACATGAAAGTAAGGAATCATGGAAATGTGTGATATCATCATGAGAGGATGTGAGTTAATGGTTATATAGGAGTTTCAGGACAACATGTTAGCCATGAGTTTCGAGGAATTAAGAGGAGTAAAAGTTGGTAGAGTATTTGCACGATATGAGATTTTGGTGGTGAGTTAGGTGGCGATACAATTAAATACAGAATTGGGATGAATGTTCAGGTAAATTTTGTTTATGGGTTTGATGTTCGGCATTTGGGATGCTAACCGAAGATGGGAAAGAAACCGTGATATTTAGGGATGAGTGTAAGAGGTTTGATATACGAACGGTGGTAGTGTTGAGGTGTTGTCACTTGTGGCTAAGGGTGATGATAAGTAGGAAAGATAGCCATTCTAAAGAAGTTGATTTTGTGGAGACCGGATTGATATGTATGGTTGTGAGGGAGTATAAGATGTGGTTATAGAAGACGGTTGCTAGTAGTTGTGTATTAGCGATATGGTTATATTTGGCAGGAGGTGATGGTTATGCAAATGAGAGAATGTGTCATGAGGGGCATACGAGTTAAGCTCGGGCGAGAGGTAACCTTTATCAAGTGGTAACTTACGTGATCAGGATTGACTAGTTGGATGTGATTACGGGTCTATGATATGTATAAATGTTTGTGTGAGGTTCTGACCTCACGAGAAGTGGTATGGAGTGATAGTTATAAAGTTGTTATCTGAATGTTCTGTAATATATGTTGGGTACGGTAACCTAATGGAATGATATTCAAAACGTAATAATTTGAGTGATCTGGCATGGCTAGTTAAACTTGCATGTGTATTTATGATACATGTTTATTCCGTGAAAAGGTATGGATGATATTCATGAGGTTCTTATCTGTTTATTCCGTGCAATATGTTGCGTTGTGATCTAGTAAAGCGGTTTTGAGTAGTTTTCTTGTCCGGAAAGTTATACTGAGTAAGTGTTTATGGGAATTGTGTAAGTTGTGATGACTATCGATGTGGCTGTTATGCCTCGGGTGGTGATCCGGGCACGGTACTTCGTGTTGTGATGCAGGTATTTTCGCGTTGCGGTGCAGCTGTTGGTGGCGGTGTTGCGATGCCGTCATTGGTTGTGGTGGAGTAGGAGGGATGATTACGATACGAGTTTTCAAAAGTGCAGACCAGTTATATAGATTGTTGTTTTGTTTGCTGCTGCTTCCTGTGAGTTTCGGTTGGACATATAGACGGTTGTTTTGTTTATTGATGTTTCTTACTAGTTTTGGCTTGGGAGTGAGGGTAGTGTATGATATGGAAGAGAGTTGCGCATGTGGTCGTGGTTGTCATGGTATTGTGATATTCTGTTAATGGGGCATAGTTGTGAGAGGTTGTTGGAGTACTTGTAATCTTCTTTTAGATGAGGCATTGGTTGACATAGTCATGGTAAGTGATTTGTAGAACATGTGTTGTACTGATCTGGATGCTGCAGGTGATTCATAATATTTTATTGAGACAGTGAGTATAGAGTGTTGGGAATTAGTATCATGTTAAGTTATGGATGAGTTTTGCGACAATAAAAGAAAAGAACTTGAGGATCTAGTGTGAGTGTGTGTAACAAGTATGGACCGTGAGCATGCTTTTGGTGATAGGTGCTTTCTATAGTGAGGTATGTCGTTTTGCGGTAATGTGGAAGAGTTGGAGTATTGGCTATGCTAAGGATTTTGTGGTATAGGTTAGGTGGTGTGCCGAATGAATTGAGGTACGGGAACTGTTAGAGGAAGAGAGACCTGGATATGGGAATGGTTGTAGGTGTTGAGGTTATAGTCTGTTATCGTTGACATGCGGTGGTAATGAGGATTTTGGGAAGTATAGCAAAGGATTTAGTATTAGTGAGTTACGAGGACGTAACATTTATCTTAAGAGGAGTAGGATGCGACAAAGAGAGTTTAATGGTTGTACATGTTGTAGTAGATTTGGAAGTTTGAGTCTTGATGGAGAATAAAGAATGGATTTGTATTGTGGTGGATATTGTTAAAAGGTCATGGTCGTGCTTGTAGTAGTGTGATGTTTAGGAGTGTGAGAATACTTCGATAGTGTTGAAAGTTGAATGATGATGTTTATGAGTTCGATAGTGTTGAAAGTTGGATGATGATGTTATGAGTGGGAGTAAACTTCGAGGACGAAGTTCTTTTTAAGGGTGGTAGAATGTAACATTCCGTTTGATGTTTATGAGTGTCTTGATAATGGATTTTTCTAGTGGATAATATGTTAGTGAGACGAAGCTAGCGGCTTTGGTGGATGGTATTTGGTAGTGTATGGAGTTAGTGTCGACAGACTATAATGTGGTGGATACGATATCGTGAGCCATGTTCCAGAGGTAGGTTGTTTTGAGTCGGTATAGGTTGTGGTTGAGGTTTTGTTTTGAGTCTTTGTTGCGTTGTTATGTCATGGTCGAGTGGGTATGTTTGTTTTTGAGTACGGGTTGAACTTCGGGGACGAAGTTCTTTTTAAGGAGGGAAGACTGTAATACTACGGTTTTCTATGTCTATGGGTACTCTATCGAGTGGGGCTTACTCTGTCGAGTAAGTATGTTTTTATACGAAACAGTAGGCTACCTGATGGGTACTCGATCGAGTATGTTGGGCACTCGATCGAGTAAGGGACACTCGATCGAGTAAGTTACTTACTCGATCGAGTAAGTGAGTCTTACGGGTTATTTTAGCCGGGTTTTGTTAATAACCCGTGATTAGTATAAAAGGAATCCGTCATTCTTTTTAATCACTTTTCACCTTTTCTAAAACCTTTCAAGAGAAATATAAGTTACGTAGCTTTCATTCATCGCGTTATTAGCAAATCCTAAGGGCTAGAGTCGTCGGATCGTTGTGTTCTTTACGCCGTTGAGACCGTCGTATTGTGGGTAAGCTTCTAGTGTGATTTTTATATCGTTTTATTGTTTTTAGTTGAAACCCTAATTGGGTAATTTGGGGGTTTTGGGGAGTATTGTTGATGTTAGATTGTGATTGTATGATTATGTGTTTATAGGAGGTGATTATATTGAAGAACGGTTTTGATTAGCTGATTGTGACGATCTTGGTGGTTGCTTTTCCAGGTAAGGTTTCCCTACTCAGTTATTGTATAAATGATTATAAGATGGTTGATTGGTTGATTGGCATCATGATTATATCGTAATTGGTATTGGCATTGTTTTGAATTGATATTGTGATTATATAGTGTGGTTGTTGTATATCATATCGTTGTTGGATTTGGAGTTGGTGATTGTTGATAGTATAATGTTGTTGGTCGTATAACTGTCTGTGGTTTGCGAGGTGCGTCCTCGGTTGAGTGGAGTCACTTGCGGGAGTGGCTTCACGCCCTTGATTCGCCCTCTGTGGAACCCGCCACAGAAGGGGATGTGCACATTAAGGAACATGAATTATTCGCTCGATGGAGATGAGAGGGGCTTAGGTGGGAACGGCTGCGGTCCCCCACTGGCGGTGAGGAATATCTGTTGCGATGGATATTCTGGTAGCGCTACACACTTTAGTATGTAGTCAGATGATTGGTGATGTGACAGTGTTGGAGATTGTGATTGTGTATCTGTTGTTGTTTATCTTATATTGTTTATGCAGTAACGGACCCCGTTTAAATGTTTTAAACACTGTGGTGATCCATTCGGGGGTGGTGAGCAGTTGTCTAGCAGGTATTGTAACACCCCCATATTCCGAGGAGCCTTAACTAGGCCTTCCTTAGCATATAAGGGCGTTACCATCTCGGTTGCCCGAGGAAAGTAATCATCAAAGGTCAATAACAGAACAATTATAGTTATTTTACAAGCGTTACAACCAACTAACAAAATAAAGATACAACTCGTCAGCTACTTGCTATCACTATCCGAACTCGTGAGGACTCATCCCCGCCAGGACTCCAGCTATCCACAACATCCACACCTGCTAAGACTGACTGCTCACCATAAGGGATCACGGCAGACACATAAACAAACAAGACAACCACACAAGGTCAGTAACTGAGACAAGACTCAACATCAACCAACAACAATTGCCAACACAATACAAACAAAACCAGTCACACACAATCACACCCACTCCAATCAATCTCCGTCACCGATCGTCCACCGGACACCGCCCGTGGGGATCGCACTGCCACTACCCACCAAATCCCCGCTCATCATACCGAGCGATAACCCTGTCCCATTAATGTGCACATCCCCTTCCGTGGCGGGTTCCACGGAGGGCGAAACTAGGGCGTGAAGCCACTCCCGCAAGTGACTCCACTCAGCCGAGGACGCACCTCGAGAACCAGAGACAAACAATCACAGACAGCTGCAATACAACAACAACCAACAAATTGTATACACCAACCGATTACCGCATATACGCTGCTACACAACACAAATACAACACAACAACCACGACACAACTACCGACACACTAGACCATCCACAGAAACTGAGTAGGCGAACCTACCTTTAAGCGACTGCAACGATTCCATGCCAATATACGCAATATCCAGCAATCAAGCAACACCTATACACATAATACAATCATCTATTACTACCATTCTAATCCTAACTGAAAACACAAGACACAGATGATGATGATGACGACATACCTACACGAGGAAAACTTGGCAAAGGACCGCTACCCGACTCAAGCTACGCACTCCTAAGGCATGAGGACCTTCAAGGGCTTCCATGGAGGATATATGGTGAAGGGAAGAGGAAAGGGCGACATAAAGATCTGAAGAAATGAGGCGGAAATAATTTGCGGATTTAACAAAACACGATTATAAACCCTCGCTGAAAAGACGCTACTCGATCGAGTAACCCACTTACTCGATCGAGTGGCCCCTACTCGATCGAGTATCCAAACTACTCGATCGAGTAGCCTCTACTCTATCGAGTACCACCCTTAACTCAAAACACAGGATAACTTTGGTACGCTCTTCTAAGGACTATTACTGCTCCCAAGGTCGGTCAACGGGTCTCCAAAAGGGCGGGTATTACATGTATACTTTGGATGCGCAAGGGATAGCTGGGCATGTGTCACCACGAGTCTATTAGAAGTCTTCCGTTGTTATGTCGAACATTGTATTTACATTAGTTAGTTTTGGTTTTGGAACGGTTGTATCATACTTTACAGTTTTGGGTTTTGATGTATTCACTTAAACTATTCTATTAAAGTACGTTCTTTTATGGTCTATTTGATACTCATAGCCTCGGGTAACCGAGATGGTAGCATTCCCATGCTTTAGTTGGTCCTGGTAAGGCACTTGGAGTATGGGGGTGTTACAGTTGTTTTTCTACGTTTGCGAGGTGCGTCCTCGGCTGAGTGGAGTCATCATCAGAAATGGCTTCACGCCCTTGATTTGCCTCTTGTGGTTCCCGTCACAAGGGGGTGTGCATATTAATGGACATGGGTTATTGCTTGTTGCGATGAGTGGGGCTTAGGTGGGCAAGGCCGCGGTCCCCCACTGGCGGTGAGGATTACCTGTTGCGATGGGTAATCTGGCAGGGCTACACACTTAGATGTGTAATCGGTTACTGGATACTAATTGAGTTGGGAGAATGGTTATACAGCTCGATTGGATTGCTTTGGTTGTTTTCTTTGTGATTGTCTTATCTTGATTATTCAGTGAACTGACCTCGTTTATGTTTTATAAAATTATGGTGATCCATTCGGGGATGGTGAGCAGATTGTGACAGGTGATGATTTCATATTAGCTGCGGGCACGAGGATGGGATGTCATCACTTAGAGTCTTAGCTTCCGCTGTCACGAGTTTTAAATACTTTGTTTTGTTGTATTTTGATTTACATTCTTTATACTTGGTTTACAGTTTGAGACAATGTAATCAGTTAACGTTATACCTTAATAATTGTTCTTCGATGGCACTATTGATATACTTACCTCGGGCAACCGAGATGGTAGCGCCGTTATATGTTAGGGTGGTCCTTGGTAATAGGGCAGGGCACGGATCGGGTATTCGATCCAAAGTGCTAGTTCGGATCGAATATCCATATTAGAAATCTTGAAGTTAGATATATCCAAACCAAATGTTTCGGATATCCAATGTTGTGGTACACAAAATAATCGGATCGGATGCGGATATCCATACTTTTGAATTTACTTTAAAATTAAGTTTGAAACACGATTATATTCATAGTCTTACATGATGATTTTCTTTAATATTCTTACTCCAATGTTCTCGACATAAAATTTAATTATCACTTAGATATTTCTCTAATATTTTATACATTAATTAAGTTGTTGTATCAAATAAAATTTTATTTTCTCAAAATTATACTAGAAAACTATAGCTTCGGATCGGATTGGATATCCAAATGTTTTAATTCTAATATCCATATCCAAACTAAAACCAAAGATTTCGGATCAGATATCAAAACCAAACTTAACTTTCGAATCGGATATCCAAAAATTCGGATCGGCCTCTACAAACTACCACTTGAAATACCAACCTCACTAGCAACACCCATCAACACAAAATAAATCACATTAACACCACTATGTTATCCAACGATACGGTTCTATTCCCAACACATAACATCATAACTACTTTCTATGACCGTCTTTTAAGCATACTATTCAACTTTACTTCAACATACAAGTTACTCAACGAACAAGTGCAAACAGTTATAATTTCATACAAGAAATGTAACCAAAGTAATAGAAAAACGTATAAACAAACAACAAAATAATTGCAATATCGGCCTTTTTATTTTGCGACATTACTCTTCCCCTCTAAAAAGGAACTTTGTCCCCGAAGTTCACCACCAAATTACTACACAAGTTACTTACTACTTACGTCTTGACATATATCCAACCCATATTATTCATTATTGACATTACTCATTAATCATACAACCATTAAACCATAAAAACATATGCAACCATATTCGAAGAACTAGCCACCGTCAAGAATGCATGTATGTACCATTTGTATTTGTATATGGGAGAACACATCTCCGGTGAAATATAATTAGTAGACATTACGGATGTAAAATGAATGTAATAAGAAACAATTACTACTTCACTATTCGTTACGAATACGCATCCAAAACCCCAAACACGACTTTCAACATATGAAATTAACGGTTCAAACATGTTACTAATCATCAATAACCATGTTAAACACCAAAACATGTAACTATATAACCATTAAATAATTTCAATTAACGAAAAGTTCCTGTAACAGTGCTACTCGATCGAGTATATAGGGTACCCGATCGAGTGCCCGCTACTCGATCGAGTGTCTTGGCTACTCGATCGAGTAGCCCTGAGATCAGAATACCCCAACCTTATCACACCTGCAGCTACTCGACCGAGTATGGGGTACTCTGTCGAGTACCCACATGTCAAAATCTTGGAAATTCCTGTCATAACACCATATATATATATATATATATATATATAATGTCACACAAGCACGAGTCGGGATGACCACCCGACCCCCAAAATCCTGCAAATAAGTTCAAGCTAAACAAATCCGGCCTTATGGCCATCCATACAAACCAAACATAAAAAGTACCAACTAAAAACAACTAATATCATCCAACATCATCAACCATAAACAAGAGAAAGAAAAGGAGTATCACTCCTGCTGATGCTGCTCGTCCATCATCTCATCTCCACCACCTTCTCCTCCCGAGGTGCCTGCTCCCGATGACCCAAGACCCGCATCAACCCATGCCCCAGCTCCAGGACTCACATACCATGGGGTCAAGCCACCAAAAGCAAAGGATTGTGGTGTCCCCCATGCCGTATGGTCCACCCCGTACGAGTAGAAAACCCCACTGTAGTCCCCAACTCCGCTCCACCACACTGGATGTGGTCCCTCGGTCCCAATCCCCTGAGCATACGCCATCTCATGCATGTTCCGGAGTGTCAAAGTAGATGACACTCTCTCTGCCAAGTAGCTCGAACGCGTCTCTGGGGTATCGAGGTAGGGGTAACAAGGAAAAGGGTGCTGCTAGCCGTGGTCTAGTCTCAGCTGTCCTCTCCCTCACATGACGAGGTCCTCTCCCCAACCTGGGTCTGTCCTCCACTGCTGCCACGTTCTCCCCTTTCTTCGGTTCGGGCATCACCTGAAGAATCGTGTCATCAATGAGGTATGTCTGCAACTGTCGAGGTTCATCATCATCCTCCTCCTCCTCATCGGAGTCAACAGCTACCACCACTGGGTCTAACGGCTCTGTCGGTGGAAGGTGCTCAGGAGCCGGGATCCTCATCCAGCTCATACCCCACACTCTCCAAGCTAGGCTACCATCAGCTAAAGTTCTCAACCATTTCAGGTCGAGGTAGTAGTCTCTGTCCATGGTAGGCACCGGTGTGGATAGAGGAACGTACTCAGAAGAAGCCTCAAAGGAGGCTAGCTTTTCAGCTAGCCGAGTGGCAATAGCACCACAGCTCAAGTACCGAGTGGTAGAAGTAGCCATCAAGGCGAGGCTAGCACAGACCATGGCAGGAGCATTGAAGACCACCCTCTCGGTCCGCTCCGGGTTAAGATAAGACATCAAAAGCAACAGTTCATGATTGTTCAGCTTACTCATATCCGGCCTCTCATAAAGAAGGTTTGAAATAGAACGGAGGAAGATCCTCAAAGTAATATGTTGAACATCGTTAATCAACATGTTACTGGAGGTGGGAGCTGACTTTCCGGAAAGACAATGCATAAGGCGGCAAACACCGCACTCAGATGGGATCTCACTGATGGAATCCTTGGGAGGCTTGGCCAACCCAAGGTGAGAAGCAAAAAGGTCCATAGATAACACAAATCTCGTGTTCATAAGACGGAACTCAACAGATTGTTCAGCTGGCTCGTATTTAAACGAGCTCATAAACTCCAAGGTCATAAAAGGGTAGGAATGCTTCCTCAAACGGTACAACCCCGTGAACCCCAAAGTCTCAAAGATATGACGGACATCCGTCTCAATTCCCAAGTCATCAAGAAGTGTGGTATCCACACAACGGGTGGGTCTCATTTTGCATTTCTGTAACGCCACGAATCTTTCCCTCTGTTTAAAGTCCACAAACACCACTGAAGGGTATTCCGGTACAGCGGGTACCACGGGTCCACTACCTTCCCCAACTTCGGGCTGTGAAGCCCTCCCCCTCTTACTCTGACGGGTCCCTATGTTTAGTCTCGGCATCTGTTTCAGCATACAATTTAAACATACTTGCATAGGCCTTTAAAACATGTAATTTACACAATTGAACATTGAATAGTCAGCTAGGTACCTACTTTCACCAACAAATTCCCAATTTGATATATAAATTCAGTTTATAGCATTCAGACGATCTCTATGACTGTGAAAAGTTTAACATGCTAAACATAATTTACTCGACCAATTCAGCTATCATGGCATGGCTCAAATACTACCCCATATATATACTTGATAACATGTGAAACATTCATATATGTCCATAGAAAGGCAACTTAATACATGTCATCACCAACATTCAACATTATGAGCAAACCTCTCAATTAAACTAATCAGACGGTCTCTACAGCTGTAACGATTTTGACACATTCATCAAGAATTAACATCACCACTACTATATTGAAGGTGTAACTTTTGCATATTCATTCATATCCAACACAAAATCTCAAATATAGTTAACGAATTTCAATTTGGGGCACTTTTAAGACGGAGTTTTAATGCAAGTTTTAAGGTGAAAATCACAAAATCCAACTTCCAACATGTTATATGCAACATATAGTACTCAATTTCATCATCCAACATGTAGAAAACAACCAAAAATCAATTTTTGATTTTGCAAACCCTAGAAAAATTCGTCCCCAATTTTGCAATTTCTATTCTATTCTTAGCACAATTAACACCAACAAACATAAAAGGGAAGCATCTGAATCATATTACAACAATTACAAGCAATTTTTCGTCCATATGAATCGAAATTTCAGTTTATTCTATCATTCTAATAGATTCAAAGTGATAAAAACATGTAAATAGGGAAGAAATTCATACCTTGATTAGATGGAAAGTAAAAGAACGAAATTAAACAAAGAAAACAGCCCAGATTAATCACCACAACCACAAGGATAGGAGAGTTTTGAGAGGATTAAGAGCTTAGGGTTTCGAATAAGGAAGAAAGAATAAGAAGAATGAGAAAGATTAAGGGTTTTAAGAAACCCGTAAAAGTCACTGTACTGTAGCCTACTCGATCGAGTGCCTAGGGTACTCGATCGAGTGCCCTCTACTCGATCGAGTAGGTGCTATTTCGTCGAGTATCCGCAGAAAATCCCAACATCTCGACGTCATAGCTTCCTAACTAGATCGAGTGAGGCCTACTCGGTCTAGTAAGCACTCGCACTCGGTCAAGTAAGGTTGAGTACTCGGTTAGAAATACAAAATTAACTGAGGATTCCTGCAAAACAATATCACATGTCGATTCCAAACCAAGTTCGGAAATCGTCACTGGTTATCGTACTCACTCACATATCACCATTACTACTCAAATATATCACCCCGTCTCATTAGATAAGAGTCATATCACATTACGCTACTGTTGGAGCTTGTGTCCTCCACAAATTAATGTGATAACATTTGTAAATCTCTTACAGGTTCACAAGGGTATACTTCGTATTTTAATCAGTTGATTAACGATTACCTAGTAACGGTTGGCTTGCTAGAAAGTTTGACGTTATTATCATACAGATGGCGGTGATCAACTGGTCCCTAAAGGTCACACCTATAGGATGTGTTTGAGAGATGTGGTTATGGAAATGTAATCACATTGATGCCTTATATGACTAAACAGTTAGTCAATGTGTTGATGAGACAATTATTTAATGAAGATTAAATAATATTAGTTTAGACGAATTAACTGTCAATTCGTAAAATTGAATATAATAAGTTATATTTAATTAATGTATATAATGTTAGCTTGGACGAATTAATATGTTAATTCGTACTTAAATGTAATCGGTTATATTTAATCAACAAGATGAATGTGTCATAGTGGTAATAGTAAGGGTACTCAAACCAAGAGGTTATGGGATCGATCCTCACTAGATGACAATTTATATTTAACACATTTTATACATTTTTGGAATAACCGAAAATAAGGACATTATACTCCTTATTGTTTCGGTATTATGGGCCGAGAATTAAGTAGAAAAATCTACCCTATTCACTATTTTTTACACGGTTAAAGGGTAAAGGAAGGGGAATTTTTCTAACCTAATTCATTTTTCCCATTCTTGCCTCTCATCTAAAAACACAAAAACGATAAACCCTAATTAAATTTACTGAAATTTGGGGATCGATTCTAGCAACAAGTTAAGAGCATTTCTCATATCGTCTTGGGTGCAACTAATAGGCGAATATCATTGCGATATTGTTCTTAGGCCGAATTTGCTAGGACCGAAGGTTGATTCTTCATCTCTTTACCCTTTTGTTTATGTAATTTAATTTTATGACTAGCATTCATCATGATATATTCGTTATAGTCCTTAAATTCAAAGGGATGCATACAGATAAATCCCACAAGTGGTATCAGAGCCAAGGCCACGAATTTTATTTTGATGATTTTCATAAAATGTTTTAGCATAAGTTGAAAGGAATTTGGAAAAGAGAAAAAAAAAAATTTGGCTTCGGCTGGAAAAAATTTTCTGCCGTGAGGTAATTTTTTTTTTACCGTCTGTTTTTCTCGTTTTTTTTCTTCTTTGTATTGATGATTTATTTCCATTTTTATTTTTCATATTGATGTTTTAATCAGTTAAAATTATCTTATGAAGAATTGGTAGATTTTGATTTAATGAAGATTAAGTTAAAATGCAAATGGAATCGTCATGTTGATGATATAAAAATTTGTTTTTCCTATATAGTTTTGGCATATACATTAATCATGTTTCATTAATTAATATGCTAATCTCGTTCTAATAGCATCTATAAACGATTATTGTTCATCTTAATGTTTTTTTTTTTTAGGGCATTTTTGCCGCAAAAGAAAAAAAAAGGAGGCATTAGGGTTCTTGTTTTTTTTAGCTGTAAAATTTTTTTTTCGTTTCTGGTACTGTTCACGTACTGGCAGATTTAAAAAAAAAATCTGTTTTTTTTCTTTCGGTTTTTGCTGAAACCGAGAAAAGTTTTTTTTTTGGTGTCCGTTTTTATTTCAGCCGAGCTGGAAACATTAAAAAAAAAAAAATTGTTATTTTTTTTACTGTTTTGCCGAGACACAAAAATGGGGGAATTTTTTTGTTGTTTTTGGCCAATTAATTATTGTGAAGCGGTTCATAATTCATAGATACCTAATTATTTTAAAGAGGTTTAAAATAATGATTGGATTAAATTCATATTACAAGTTTAATGTGAATTAAGATTAAAATTAATGTGATTAATTGAGGAATTGTCACTTAATTTGATCATTTAAATAGGTGGTTTGGTTAAAATTAATCTACATAATTAAAGAATTATGTCTTGTATGTTTAATGTTTAATTTTTTTTAGTTGATGCATTTTATTTTAGTTGAATGAATCGTTGAATGGTTTTATTTACGTATTTTAGCAATCGGTTGTAATTTGTAATACTTAGTGTGGCCTTAGTCAAATTATGTTTTCGTAATGATGGGAACATAATTTTTAATGTAATTTGAGATCTCGAATCTCCTTTATTTTTCCTTTAGTTTTTGAGTTTTGAAATTAGAATGTAATAAATAGGTTTATTATGTAAATTTATTTATTGTAATTTTCAAAAGAAGACTAAAGATGGAGATTGGAGCTCACTCCCGCTACATGGATCAAGATGGAACATCGAGACAAGCTTCTCGGGTCCAAGGATGGATTCCAAATTTGTATTTAATGTTCATTTTGATAGGATAGGCCACACTAGGACTTTTTATTGTTTTTACGTTTTTCATTCCTATTGCTTTTCATTCACATGCTAGTTATTGCATCATATTCCGCCTAAAACCAAACCACCTACTAAAATGCATGAAAATTGACACATATAGGTTGTATGTTAGTTTTCATAGACATACAGATGTCACATGTTTTTTAAGCCATCACCTTAGTTTATTCATTCACGCATGCTAGATATTAGTTCACTTAAAATGAATTAAAACAAAGTTGATGGGATCTTCCTCTAAAACGGAAATTGAGATTAGTCTTTATAAGGGCAAACAACTATGAATCCCTTCTTCGTCGGTAGGCATAATATGACCCCTTCTACGTTGGGTAAGTAGTTTGTGTTGACTTAGTTTATCTCAACATTATAGTCCGAAGAGTTTCTCGTGATTATGATGGACTAAAGATAAAATTTACAGAAATTTATCGACCAAGAATTCTAACGGTAGAATTAGCTAAAAGGTTAGCTTATCAATTTACAGATAATTGAGTCTTGGGATCATTTATATAATTCTTGAGGAAGGTCAATTGTATAAATGCTTGAGTCTTCGCGTTATGACATTAGATCATTAGACTTAAATTAAAATCGATGCACATGCTTATTATTTTTATTCTTCTTCTCGCAGTGTAGAACACGTTTATTTTGATAATACTGTTACAACAAAATGGCTGGAAATAACGAAATCCCAATGCCGAGTGTCACACTTGGACGCGAGTCCTGACTTAAAATTTTTATGGACAGCATGAATCAGTTCACACGTCTGAAAAATGACGGGTCCAACTTTGCGGACTGGGAGGCAGCACTACGGAATGCTGCCATTGCTGACGGTAAGCTCAAATACCTAACTGAGCCAATACCGCCAAACCCAGGCCCAAATGCAAGAATCAACGATATTGATGCTTATAGTGACTTCGCTATGGAAGCGGGTGCGATAAAGAACGTACTCATCTTTGCAATGGAAACCAATTTGCAGAGACGCTTCATTGCCCAAGGTGCAAACAAATTTTCACCACGCTCACTAACGAGTTCTCAAAAGTACCGAGAATCGTTACTTATGAGCATACCTGTCGCTTCTTTGATGCGAAACTCCAGAAGGGCCAACCGGTTAGCCCACACATTCTTCACATGATTGAGAATGTCGAGAAGCTGGAGGCACTTAATTGCAAAATCAGTGAGAGCATTGTCATTGACCGAATGCTTCATTCTCTTCATGATGGTTTTGCCCTTTTCAGGGCGAACTACTACATGAATGACTTGAAAAAGAGTCCTCATGAGCTACACTCCCTTCTCGTACAGACCGAGAAGGATATGAAATTGAGTGGGAGCGTGAAGCAGGATGTTCTCACGATTTCCAACAAGGGTAAAGGTAAGGGCAAGGCTCATGGCGACCTAGCTGTAGGTAAGTCAAAGTTTAAAAAGCCAGGAAACGGTAAGAATGGGCCCGGTGAGACTAGTGGCTCACAGGGCAAGGCAAAGAGCAAGGGCGGTGACATTGAGTGCCACCATTGTCACAAGACTGGACATTGGAGGAGGAACTGTCCCGTGTACCGTGAGGACATTAAAGCAGGCCGCGTCGTTCCTGTTGGTATGTCATCTTATATTCATATGATTGAGATTAACCATGCAAGTTTCGGAACTTGGGTACTTGATACTGGTTGTGGTTCTCATCTGTGTAATCATTTGCAGGGCCTAAAGAACATCATACCTCTCGAAAAGGGTGATGTGGACCTGCGAGTTGGGAATGGAGCACGAGTTGCTGCAGTCTCGAAAGGAACATACGTAATCCAACTCCCTAGTGGTTTTGAGTTATTTTTAAAATTGTTACTATGTACCCAGTTTATCTAAGAACATTATTTCTATTTCCGTACTCGATATAGACGGTTTTGCATTTTCAATAAAGGATAATAGCTGTATTTTCTTTTAATGAAATGATTTATGGCAAAGCAGTTTCCATGAATGGAATTAACATCTTAGATCAAACCACGGAAGTATTACACGTGAATAATAAGAAATTAAAGGTTGGTGACAAAGATCAAACCTATCTATGGCATTGTCGAATGGGACACATAAATGAGAAACGTGTAAAGAAACTCGTCGATAATGGGACTATTCCCGCATTCGAATTTTCTACATATGGCACGTGTGAATCATGTCTCATTGGCAAAATGACTCGAAGTTCCTTCAAAGGTGTTGGAATGCGCGCTAGTGACCTATTAGGACTCATACATACAGATGTTTGTGGACCTATGTCAATTACCGCTAGAGATGCCTATAGATATTTTATCACTTTCACGGACGATTTGAGTAGATACGGATATGTCTACTTAATGAAGCATAAAAGTGAGTCCTTTGAGAAATTCAAGGAATACCAGAACAGGGTTGAAAACCAACTGGGTAGAAAGGTTAAAGCACCCGTTCGGATCGGGGTGGCGAATATCTTTCAAATGAGTTTGATCAACACCTCAAAGACTCGTGGAATCGTTTTGCGATTAACTCCACCGGAACACCTCAATTAAATGGTGTGTCCGAACGGAGAAATCGAACCTTACTTGATATGGTTCGATCCATGATGAGTCACACGGTAGTGCCTGATTCATTATGGGGTTTTGCTCTTTTGTCAGCTGCTCTTATACTTAACCGAAGTCCGACTAAAGCTGTCGACAAGACTCCATATGAAATGTGGAAGGGAACGGTCCCCAACTTGTCCTTTATTTGGGTTTGGGGCTGCGAGGCTTATGTCAAGTGGAGACACGAGGATAAGCTCGGCCCGCGATCGGTGAAGACATACTTTATAGGTTATCCAAAAGGAACATTTGGTCATTACTTCTATTCGCCTCCCGAACATCGAGTTTTTGTTGCGGCTAGTGCGACGTTCTTAGAGAAAGAATTTCTCGAGAACAAGACGAGTAATAGAACCTTCGAGCTATCGGAGATTCCAGAACCAACAACCGAGGAACGGATGGAGGAAGTTGTTCCTCCAACTGATGATACGGTTAATATTCCTGAGGAACCTAGGAGGTCGGGTAGAGTCTCTCATCCTCCGGACAGATACATTGGTATGGTCGAGGAGAATGACGTCTTACTCCTAGAGAGTAATGAACCCGCTACCTATAAAGGTGCTATGGCCTGTTCCGACTCAAAGCTATGGCTCGAAGCCATGCAATCCGAGATGGACTCCATGTATGAGAATGACGTATGGGATCTTGTTGATTTACCTAATAAGGTAAAACCTCTACAGTGCAAATGGCTTTACAAAATAAAGCATTCTGTAGACGCGCAACCAGATACCTATAAGGCACGACTAGTGGCAAAAGGTTTCACTCAAGTGCACGGATTGCATTATGATGAGATTTTTGCACCTGTAGTCATGCTACGTTCCATTCGGATAATCTTAGCGATTGCCGCATTTCATGACTATGAAATATGGCAAATGGATGTGAAAACCGCCTTCTTAAACGGTTATTTGGCGGAAGAGTTGTACATGGTGCAACCCGAAGGTTTCATAGATCCTGAACATCCTAAGAAAGTATGCAAGCTTAAGCGTTCCATTTATGGACTTAAGCAAGCTTCTCGGAGTTGGAATCATCGTTTCGACCAGGTGATAAAAGAGTATGGTTTCACTCGATCGGTCGAAGAACCATGCTTATATATCAAGTCGAGTGGGAGCAAGATTGTATTCTTGATATTGTATGTTGATGACATACTCTTAATTGGAAATGACATTCCTCTCCTATCTTCGGTTAAAGAATGGTTGAAGAACCATTTCCAGATGAAAGATCTGGGTGAGGCACAACGCATTTTGGGAATCCGTATCTACCGAGATAGATCACGACGGAAGTTATCACTTAGTCAGGAGTCTTACTTGGATAAGATTCTTGAGAGGTTCAGCATGACCAACTCCAAGAAGGGGAACCTTCCAATGACGTTTGGGATGCAGTTGAGCAAGTCTCAGTCACCCACGACGCCTGAAGGGATTGAGCGCATGAGTCGTGTTCCTTATGCATCTGCAATAGGATCAATCATGTATGCCATGATATCCACACGTCCAGACGTGGCATATGCATTAAGTATGACGAGTCGGTGCCAAAAGAATCCATGTACCTACGGAGGACTAAGGATTGGGTATTGACTTATGGAGGAGATACTAAGCTATGCGCAATCGGTTATGCAGATGCTAGCTTCCAAACGGATCGAGATGATTAGAAATCTCAGTCTAGATTCGTTGTTACCCTTAATGGTGCTGCGGTCAGCTGGAATAGTTCCAAACAGGAAGTTGTAGCAGATTCTACTACTGAACCATTGAAATATGATAAGCATAGAGGGCACGTTATTTCCATGAGAACTAAACGTGCACCTGAGTTATAGTAGTTGATTATGAATTCGATACGTTATCTTTTTCATATACTATTTATAACTTCATCGTTTTTATAATATTTTGTTTTTCATGTGGATTGTACTGACAACATTGAACGCCACAAAGTGAACTGAATTACATTATATTTTGTTTGGTCCATAATCGCCTTAAAGAGCTGATAACTCTGGCTATTATATTGTGCAGTCGATTGATGGTGGGTTCAACGAGCTATAAGTCAAACGGTTGACTGATCGATCACATAGCGAGATTATAACGATACCTCGTAGGACAAATTTTTGTGACAACGTAATGGAGTCCTAAATGGTTAAAAACATTCGGTGCCAGGTCGTGGATAGGACATCCATTGTGTTCCTAGAGTCGATTCTTTTGACTATCGACTGTCTCTTGAGATTAAGGCAGTTTTTGGGTGACTTTGGTTTCTTTCTCACGGTCCGTGAATCGGAGGCTAAGTAGATTTTTTCTGGGTCATTTCATACTGTGCTTACATCTGCAGGATTCGAGTTGAGGAAAATATCCAACCCTTATCAGGTATAGTTATTTATCAGGGCCACTCGAGGAGTTGTAACTGAAATGCATGGCCATGCTCGAATGTTGATTCGTTTATCAGTTAAGTTACTCTCTAGTCGGGGAAACCACTCTTGATACAGATCACTTGTAAAATACGACCTTTGTGAATACGGATTTGCAAATTGTTTTACATTGAGTGGGAGAAATTTTAGGATATGAGAATCGGTTATCGCAAATACATTTGTGAGGACAAGTGGGAGTTTGTTGGAGCTTGTGTCCTCCACAAATTAGTGTGATAACATTTGTAAATCTCTTACAGGTTCACAAGGGTATACTTCGTATTTTAATCAGTTGATTAACGATTACCTAATAACGGTTGGCTTGCTAGAAAGTTTGACGTTATTATCATACAGATGGCGGTGATCAACTGGTCCCTAAAGGTCACACCTATAGGATGTGTTTGAGAGATGTGGTTATGGAAATGTAATCACATTGATGCCTTATATGACTAAACAGTTAGTCAATGTGTTGATGAGACAATTATTTAATGAAGATTAAATAATATTAGTTGAGACGAATTAACTGTCAATTCGTAAAATTGAATATAATAAGTTATATTTAATTAATGTATATAATGTTAGCTTGGACGAATTAATAGGTTAATTCGTACTTAAATGTAATCGGTTATATTTAATCAACAAGATGAATGTGTCATAGTGGTAATAGTAAGGGTACTCAAACCAAGAGGTTATGGGATCGATCCTCACTAGATTACAATTTATATTTAACACATTTTATACATTTTTGGAATAACCGAAAATAAGGAAATTATACTCCTTATTGTTTCGGTATTATGGGCCGAGAATTAAGTAGAAAAATCTACCCTATTCACTATTTTTTACACGGTTAAAGGGTAAAGGAAGGGGAATTTTTCTAACCTAATTCATTTTTCCCATTCTTGCCTCTCATCTAAAAACACAAAAACGATAAACCCTAATTAAATTTACTGAAATTTGGGGATCGATTCTAGCAACAAGTTAAGGGCATTTCTCATATCGTCTTGGGTGCAACTAATAGGCGAATATCATTGCGATATTGTTCTTAGGCCGAATTTGCTAGGACAGAAGGTTGATTCTTCATCTCTTTACCCTTTTGTTTATGTAATTTAATTTTATAACTAGCATTCATCATGATATATTCGTTATAATCCTTAAATTCAAAGGGATGCATACAGATAAATCCCACAGCTACAACAAACTTCACACAACACGGTTTACCTGTTTCTGAGTCATCCATATATGCAATTATATCATTGTATCATGTCTAAACTCGTATTACCACATTGCTAGCAACTTAAACTTATGTTTATTAAAACATGTAATTAACGAAGAATTTTCCACATATCATCCAAGTGTATTACTATTATGCTCAAGCTCCAACATAAACAAATTATTCTACACAAATTAATCACCACACAGCGGAAACTTTCAATCATTAAGCATTGCATATACGCATCACTAGTTACCAATTTCTCGTACTACAACCCAACACTTCTTTAACTATCATTATTGTAACTACGGTAGGACTTATAAACTCATGTAGGATCACCATCACTAACAACTTGAAGTAAACACCAACACGACCATTTTTCATATTACAGCATACACTTCCACACCTTTCACGCATTTCTATTAAATAAAACCTTTTTACGTTTCGCATTATCATCTCATATACTCACTAATTCTACCAAAACTTCACCGTACACGATCCAGATGCAACTATCATGCCCATACCAACTTTAACAAAGACTCAACCACAGATAGTTCCAACGCAATCCACATACACATTAAGTACATACACACGGACTTCACATTCCCATACCCAGTGACTGGCTTAAGTACAATGGGGCCAAGACTTTGAAATGAGGGCGCCTACTCACCCAAAACCTAGCATCAGCTGGGGCTCCCATTATACATACACCAGGTTCATTTTATTAGACTAACTACGTTCATTATGTTCATTGGTTACAGGTTCCAAAATCGTCGCTCTGATACCACTTTGTAACACCCCCATATTCCGAGGAGCCTTAACTAGGCCTTCCTTAGCATATAAGGGCGTTACCATCTCGGTTGCCCGAGGAAAGTAATCATCAAAGGTCAATAACAGAACAATTATAGTTATTTTACAAGCGTTACAACCAACTAATAAAATAAAGATACAACTCGTCAGCTACTTGCTATCACTATCCGAACTCGTGAGGACTCATCCCCGCCAGGACTCCAGCTATCCACAACATCCATACCTGCTAAGACTGACTGCTCACCATAAGGGATCACGGCAGACACATAAACAAACAAGACAACCACACAAGGTCAGTAACTGAGACAAGACTCAACATCAACCAACAACAATTGCCAACACAATACAAACACAACCAGTCACACACAATCACACCCACTCCAATCAATCTCCGTCACCGACTGTCCACTGGACCAGCCCTGCCAGTGGAGGACCGCAGCCGTACCCACCAAATCCCCGCTCATCATACCGAGCGATAACCCTGTCCCATTAATGTGCACATCCCCTCCCGTGGCAGGTTCCACGGAGGGCAAAACTAGGGCGTGAAGCCACTCCCGCAAGTGACTCCACTCAGCCGAGGACGCACCTCGAGAACCGTAGACAAACAATCATGCATAAGTGCAATACAACAACAACCAACAAACTGTATACGCCAACCGATTACCGCATATACGCTGCCACACAACACAAATACAACACAACAACCACGACACAACAACCGACACACTAGACCATCCACAGAAACTGAGTAGGCGAACCTACCTTTAAGCGACTGCAACGATTCCATGCCAATATACGCAATATCCAGCAATCAAGCAACACCTATACACATAATACAATCATCTATTACTACCATTCTAATCCTAACTGAAAACACAAGACACAGATGATGATGATGACGACATACCTACACGAGGAAAACTTGGCAAAGGACCGCTACCCGACTCAAGCTACGCACTCCTAAGGCATGAGGACCTTCAAGGGCTTCCATGGAGGACATATGGTGAAGGGAAGAGGAAAGGGCGACATAAAGATCTGAAGAAATGAGGCGGAAATAATTTGCGGATTTAACAAAACACGATTATAAACCCTCGCTGAAAAGACGCTACTCGATCGAGTAACCCACTTACTCGATCGAGTGGCCCCTACTCGATCGAGTATCCAAACTACTCGATCGAGTAGCCTCTACTCTATCGAGTACCACCCTTAACTCAAAACACAGGATAACTTTGGTACGCTCTTCTAAGGACTATTACTGCTCCCAAGGTCGGTCAACGGGTCTCCAAAAGGGCGGGTATTACATGTATACTTTGGATGCGCAAGGGATAGCTGGGCATGTGTCACCACGAGTCTATTAGAAGTCTTCCGCTGTTATGTCGAACATTGTATTTACATTAGTTAGTTTTGGTTTTGAAACGGTTGTATCATACTTTACAGTTTTGGGTTTTGATGTATTCACTTAAACTATTCTATTAAAGTACGTTCTTTTATGGTCTATTTGATATTCATAGCCTCGGGTAACCGAGATGGTAGCATTCCCATGCTTTAGTTGGTCCTGGTAAGGCACTTGGAGTATGGGGGTGTTACAGTTGTTTGTCTATGTTTGCGAGGTGCGTCCTCGGCTGAGTGAAGTCATCATCAGAAATGGCTTCACGCCCTTGATTCGCCTCTTGTGGTTCCCGTCACAAGGGGGTGTGCATATTAATGGACATGGGTTATTGCTTGTTGCGATGAGCGGGGCTTAGGTGGGCAAGGCCGCGGTCCCCCACTGGCGGTGAGGATTACCTGTTGCGATGGGTAATCTGGCAGGGCTACACACTTAGATGTGTAGTCGGTTACTGGATACTAATTGAGTTGGGAGAATGGTTATACAGCTCGATTGGATTGCTTTGGTTGTTTTCTTTGTGATTGTCTTATCTTGATTATTCAGTGAACTGACCTCGTTTATGTTTTATAAAATTATGGTGATCCATTCGGGGATGGTGAGCAGATTGTGACAGGTGATGATTTCATATTAGCTGCGGGCACGAGGATGGGATGTCATCACTTAGAGTCTTAGCTTCCGCTGTCACGAGTTTTAAATACTTTGTTTTGTTGTATTTTGATTTACATTCTTTATACTTGGTTTACGATTTGAGACAATGTAATCGATTAACGTTATACCTTAATAATTGTTCTTCGATGGCACTATTGATATACTTACCTCGGGCAACCGAGATGGTAGCGCCAGATTATATGTTAGGGTGGTCCTTGGTAATAATAAGGGGGCACGGATCGGGTATCCGATCCAAAGTGCTAGTTCAGATCGAATATCCATATTAGAAATCTTGAAGTTAGATATATCCAAACCAAATGTTTCGGATATCCAATGTTGTGGTACACAAAATAATCGGATCGGATGCGGATATCCATACTTTTGAATTTACTTTAAAATTAAGTTTGAAACACGATTATATTCATAGTCTTACATGATGATTTTCTTTAATATTCTTACTCCAATGTTCTCGACATAAAATTTAAGTATCACTTAGATATTTCTCTAATATTTTATACATTAATTAAGTTGTTGTATCAAATAAAATTTTATTTTCTCAAAATTATACTAGAAAACTATAGCTTCGGATCGGATCGGATATCCAAATGTTTTAATTCTAATATCCATATCCAAACTAAAACCAAAGATTTCGGATCAGATATCCAAACCAAACTTAACTTTCGAATCGGATATCCAAAAATTCGGATCGGATATCGGATTAGTTTGGATAATCGGATATATTTAAGTGTCTCCATCATTTCTATGCGTATTCGTTTTAAGTATGTGCAAGCTACCTTTTCTCCTCATACAAATTGTTTTATTTTCCTATTTTTCTATTTTAAAAATTATATCCACTAACTATACCTTATTCGTCATGCCTAAAATAAAGGGTTATTTTATAAGAATAATCCAAACTATTAACCACCTTCTCAAAATAATCCGAACTTTAAATTAACTCCCAATAAACCATACTAATGACCTCCTAACCTCCTTATCTCATATTATACTAGATGACTCACTACCGGTATATCAAGTAACTTCTTCACTTTCCTTTTAACATACCTTCTTCAACCCCAGAACCTACTCTCCCTCATTTTACCCACCACCCTAACTTCCTCTCCCTCATCTTTAAACACTACTAGCACCACCATCACCCGTCGCAGCTGTCGGCCACCTGGACGACTGGACTACCGGAGACGATACTCCCTTCACCAGTTTTCTTTGCCAGCGAAAAAAAAGTCATCAAAGACCAATTATTACTGGCTCCAAATTTCTCGATGACGTCGCTGGTGAAGATTAATTTTTGAAATTTACATCGTTTTTGGTAAATCTTACATTTAGATCAAATTGGGGGAAAAAAAGAAGTTATTCAATTTATGTGCTTACTACTTAGAGATATGTTGATATAAAGAAATGACGGGAGACGGGTTATGAAATCAAAAATCCATTCCCCAATTCGTTCTTTTGTTGACCCAGGTACTAACATCTCCAAAGTGCCATGTGCCAGGAATCTCCAAAGTGCTAAGTGCTATCTAATAATGTACGGAGTACTAATTAGGAATTTCTCAAGCTCAATTCCGCCGTATCGATACCTTCGTTTGGGCTATGATTATAATGACTATGACAAGGTCTTCTTCTATGATGACGATTACCTTAAAAAAGGTGAGGAGGTTATGGTGGTGTTTGGTGTATGTATGGCGGTGGTGATGTGCGGTGGATCATGATGTGGAAATGGGCGAGGAAGTATGTGAGCAGGCAGCCAATGGGGAGAAGGGTATTTTGATTAATATGTCATCTTAACCTGAGGCAGCCGGTTAAAATTAAGCTAGAGTGTTTTGAGAAGAGAGCATCCGAAGTTCGGTTTAATGCGAGTTAAAATAAAGTTCGGATTATTTTGAGAAGGTGACCAATAATTCGGATTATTTCTGTAAAACAAACCTAAAATAAACTGGGGTCGTTTGGTTCAACAAGTCGGAATGGAATGGAATGGAGTTTGATAGTAGGGTGGTATGAGGTTCTAAATCCATACTTGTCTAATGTTGTTTGGTTCACCACAAATTATAAAGAGAAGGAATGGAGTTTGAATCCAAAGGGGGAGGGTGGGTATGAGATTCCAAGGGGTTGGGGTGGAGTTAGAATCCATTGGGTATCTAACTCCATTCCAAATCACCCCAACCAAACAATGGAATGGATTCATTCCATTCCATTCCAATATACCCAACCAAACACCCCCTAAATAATTCATCGGAACGAATAGGTAACATTTTCAATTTTTTTTATCAAATATGATGAAATGGATCTCAATTCTCCACATATCCATTCAAGGAGGTTACAGTGTTACTACACTAGCACCGTAGCACCCTAAAACCTTGCTCACCGTCTCAGTCTCTCAGATATAGAGTGTCTACTGCAAATACTATGCTTCTTCTTCACAAACTCCATACCCAAAACCTCTCATAAAATCAACAAAAACCTCAACAACAATGGCTTCCTTCAACTTAGGTTCATTCACATCTAACTTCTTCAACTGGTTTGAAAAACCACCACACCCCATTTCACTCCCAAATCTCTTCTCCCTAACCCTATCTCCAAAACCTCTCTTTTCATCCCTCTCCCTCTCCCCAAACTCCCCTAAAAAACCCTCAGAAAACCCATCAAAATACCAACAAATGTTGGAACAATATTACTGGGAATGTGAGAATCGTCCTGATGTCAGACACACCCCTCAAGTTGAAAAACTCTTAAAAGAAGACCCAATCTTTGAGACCAAAGAAAACCCAACTGAGGAAGAATTGGAAGAGAATAAAAGATGGTGGGAAGAGTTTAGGAAAAACCCAGTTGTTGAATTCTTAATTAGGGCTGAAGAGATTGCTGATATGATTAATGAAATGGAACTTAAGGAAAACGAGAAACCCTATCGGAGTGAGGATAAGAAGCTTTGGAAGAGTGTTCCTCATGTTCGTGGGTTAGATGGTAGACCTATGGTTAGGAAAACTATTAAGTCTAAGAGAGAATCTGATGATAAGTTTTGGGATTTTGCAAGACAGTTCTTTTTTGGTTTGTGGGGGTTTCGACAGCGTCCGTATCCACCTGGGAAGCCTATTGATGCTGCTCAGGCTATTGGGTATAAGCGGCTCGAGAAGCGCTATTATGATTGTGAGTTGTTGCTTGCTTGCTGCTCGCTCCTGCCTCCTGTAGTGTCATTGTGTTGTGTTGCTCAGAATGTGCTTGTTAGTTGGTTATTGTGATAATGTCGTTGCCCCCCCCCCCCCCCCCTATAATGTCATTGTCTTAGAATTGTTGCTGTCTTGCGAGTTGGTTGTTGTATTGGTGCTCTTATGGTTTCAAGTGTTGCTTGGTGGTTCTATAGTTCGAGTGTTATGCGAGTTTGCTTGTTACTATTGTGCAACTTACTTGATGACCATTGTGTTACTCTCTGGGCCTATGGTGCCATTGCTAAATTGGTTGTGTAATTACCTGGTTTAATTTGGTGTTAAGATTTTTTATTTTGTCTTGTATACGATTGTAGAATGAGTGAGTGTTTGTTGTTTTGTAGCTTTAGTAATTGTTCTTAAATAGGTCGATGTAGTTTCAACAGTGTTACTGTTATGTGGCCGCTGACAAACATAAGCATGTTATTTGGAAGAGACATTTGCCTGATTTGTTGTTTTAGTTATAATCCTTTGTTTGGCTACCAAGTTTAGATGGAGGAATATGGAGAGGAGGAGAATAGTGGGATCCATAATTCCTTCTACAAGCGTAATTTTAACCCCTCCAACATAAGAAAATTTGGAGAGAAAACTTCTTTCTCGATTCCCCCTCCCCTCGCTCTCCCCTCTCTATCCCTCCTCTTTTGGTCTTCAAACAAACGATTAATCTATTTATTGAGTGCATCAGAAGACTAGGTAACTCCAAAGTGCTTCAAACCTAGTATTATTGGCTGTGATTTTTGACAGGAACCTAACTTGCTATATTGGGGGTTTGTTTCTCCCACATCCCACTATTCCTGTCTGACCTTTGAGTTTTGATGTGAATAACACTCGCTGGCATATTGGTCTTATATCATCAGAATTATGGGTGGGTAGATGATGTGCATGTCCACTTCTGAATGACCAAAAGTGTACTAGTTATTTGAGGATGGAGTAAATTAATACCAAATTCTAGAGATGTGGCACTTTGCTTTCAACTTCAGAGGAACTTTGTAAGCTGTGTAACTAGGGTTAACGCTTTTCAAAGAATCCTAGACTCTCGTCATTTAATTGACTCGAAGGTGAATGTGTGTGCTGGGCCTTTGAGAAATAATACAGAGTTTTGGTAGATTAACAGCAGTGAGGTTTAGAAACTGTTGCTGCGAGTCTGCATATCAGGAAAATTTCATCAGAATTTCACTAATTAGGATATTTGGTTAATGGACAATTCGTTTTGGGTTTTATCAGCGTTTCTCATTCATATGCATTCATGATTTGTGATGCTTTAGTTATGGGATTTTGCATGACAGTCTTTTTTTGTTTTCTTTTTTTTTTCTTTTTTTTTTTTTTGGTGTGTGGGTTTCAACAGCACCCGTTTCCGCCTGGTAAACCTATTGATGTTGTTCAGGCTATTGGGTATAAGCGGCTCGGGAAGTGGTATTATGATTGTTAGTTGTTGCTTGCTGCTCCTACGGTGTCAATGTGTTGAATTATTCTTATTGTGGAAGTTTGTTGATTATTCTAGTAATGTTGATGTTCCCTTCCTCTTGTATTGTATTGACCTTGTGCCTATTTTTACACTATAAATAAAACAATGAGTTTGTGTTAAAAAAATTGTTATAGGGCATTGTTATCATAACCATTTGAATGACGTTGAATGAATAAATAATGTAGCTATTTATTCTAATTTACACCCCTAAGGACCATGGTTGTCAAATCTTATTCTGGAGCCACTATTCTGCATCATGCCCCTTTTTAACAACATTCTGAATGTT
Organism: Silene latifolia; assembly: GCF_048544455.1. Lineage (NCBI taxonomy): Eukaryota > Viridiplantae > Streptophyta > Magnoliopsida > Caryophyllales > Caryophyllaceae > Silene > Silene latifolia. The sequence continues at coordinate 77,443,124 of NC_133529.1, forward strand.
GTATGTAGTCATAATGAAAACTGGTGGCTGGTTCTACAAGGATCGGTTGGGCCGTTCAAGAGGACCATGTGAGCTTATTCAGCTTAAGACTGCATGGGGTGCCGGCATCATCGACACTGATACATTCATATGGGGAGAGGACATGGATGAGTGGGCGCCTATAGGCATGGTTTATGGATTGGAGCCAGCAATTGCCACTTGGGAAGGTCTGTTATTCCTTCCTTCTTCTTATGTTACTTAGTTGTGTTTCTGTGGTTATGTTATGATAATTGCAGGTTGCTGTTGATGTAATGGATACGTTTGTAATACCTGAAATCAATATTATTATAAGCCTATTATCTAATGGTTCTGAAATCCTAGTTCACGACAGTGAGGTCACTTGATGCACTTTGACATCAATGCTCCTTGGAGAGACTTCTGCATAAGGAAAAAGCTTCATAATTATTTAGAAGATTCACGTTAAACAACTCCACTACAAGCCTTCGAAATGTTTCGTTCTGAACTAAGCTTTCCGTCCACCAATGGATTATGACTTTGAACATGTAGATAGCCAACATATGGAGGGGGAAGAAGGGAGGATATTGTCAAAGGAAAGAATACTACATTTTCTTTGTGGGATGAAAGGAGGATGTTGTTGAGGAAAGAATACAGATAGGTGATGAAGTACATGCTATTGCAAAAATTATGTCTGCATAGTTAGCTCTCATAGTGAGCTTCCATTACTTGAAATCAAAAGTGTCTCAGTAATGGTCAAGAATGGTGGGATGACTGCCCTAAAATAACGCAAACTTTAGCCTCCTCATGCACATCTAGCACAATAAAGTTAATTGCTACGAAAAAGTTATGCCTAAAGGGCATGTAATGGACCTATTCGTTTACTGGAGAGTTGGTTTTTGTAAAAGTAGAGTATTGTATACCTAATTTATTAGCCATGGTCATGTTAGGGATTCTAGTCCTTTTAGGGCTGCTGGTGTGCAAGGCATGACAGTAACACGTCCCTCCTAGTCACTAAGAGCTTGATAACGACATTCTCACTCCTGCAAAATCACTAAAAGAACCACATTTTGGTTAGGTGTACACAGAATTTACGCATGTAAGGCACAAGAGATAGTACTTAGTGCAAGATAGCTAATGACCTTCGGACGCTAGTTAATTAAGGAAATGTAATATAGTTTCTAGAATGAGTAGCCACCATATTCATTGTAGGCAAGAATCTTACAATGTTAGTGTCCTCACTCCTCACTTATCCATGTCACTGTATCTGATGCTCCAACATGATATAGCAAGTCGACACTTAATTGTAAGCCAAAAATTTGAATTTTATTCCTGAAATAGTGAGGCAAATTCTTGGGCTCATTCTGACATTACTATCCGAGTCCTAACAATAACCACCAAGTGCGGGCTTACTAGAGAGTGTTAAAAACAAACGGTGGCTGATACTTGCAAAAGAAAGGCTATTGACAGAAACAGCTAGACTGTAAAGTGTAAACCACATGATGTTCACATCTTTTTTTCAAAGGCGACCATACTAGTGAACCTATAGAAAATAGCTCATCACGAAAGATCCTTTTTTGGCACTCTCTTTAGCACTATGTCTCTTATCCCTAGACGGTCTTCTTTCACTAGCAGGTTTTTTCGGAAAACTGTATTTAATCTGGTGTGGGTGGCAGGCAGGCCTATATTTATTGGTTTTTATAGGACTCCTTACGAGCGTTCTTTCTATCTACTATTATCTAAAAATAATCAAGTTATTAATGACTGGACGAAACCAAGAAATAACCCCCTCACGTGCAAAATTATAGAAGATCCCTTAAGATCAAAGAATTCCATCGAATTGATTATGATTGTATGTGTGATAGTATCTACTATACCAGGAATATCAATGAACCTGATTATTGCAATTGCTCAGGAGACACTTTTTTAGCTTCTTAAGTTTATTTCTTAGTTCAAGATCCCTCTTACTAACTGGAATCAAAGAATTAGTAGATCTGTTCCTCCTGACTTCCTGCTACAGAAAACAGAAACTAAATGAAAGCTACCTAAGGAGCTAAAGAATGATATTGTATATTGGCTAGTTTGAATGCCATTGACCCATAATATACTCCCTCCTGTTCACGATGATCTTCCTATTTCATTTTTTGCAACTTTGACCATAAATTTATTACAAAATATATATGATTATGATATGATACTAGTGTATTTACATTTGTTATCAAATATATTTCATAAAATTAATTAAAAACAAATAAAAAACATTTAGATACCAAAAACTATGCCCAAAATGTTGCATACGTGCATTGGAGATCGCGTAAAAGTAAATAGAAAAATCACTGTGAGGGG